>NW_007726873.1:263443-285518 GCF_000696425.1 Galeopterus variegatus | reverse complement strand
GAGGGTTGCGATCCATTGCCGGTCACGAAAAAAGACAAAAAGGAAAAAAAAAAAAAGAACTAGAACTCAAACTAAGCCCAAAGTTAGCAGAAGGAAAGAAATAATGAAGTTGAGAGCAGAAACAAATGAAATAGTGAATAGAAAAAAATCAGTGAAACTAGGAGTTAGTTTTTTTGAAAAGATAAAAAAAATTGACAAACATTTAACTAGACTAATAAAGAAGAAAAAGAAAGAAGACACAACAATAAAGTTAGAAGTCACAGAGGAGACATTATAACTGATGCCATAGAAATAAAAATAATCACAAAAGACTACTATGAACAATTATATAACAACAAATTGGATAATCTAGAAGAAGTGGATAAATTCCTAGAAGCATAAACCTTCCAAGACAGAATCATGAAGAAATACAAAATCTGAGCAGACCTATAACTAGTAAGGAGATTGAACCAGTAATCAAAAATCTCCCAACAAAGAAATGTTTAGGACCAGATGGCTTCACTGGTTAATAATATCAAATATTTTAAAAAAGAAATTAATGCCAATCCTTCTTAAACTCTTCTAAAAAAAAATTGAAGAGAACATTTCCTAACTCATTGTATGAGACCAGCATCACCGTCATACCAAAGTCAGATAAATACTACAAGACAACTACAGGCCAATGTCCCTGATGAACATAGATATAAAAATCCTCAACAAAATACAAACAATCCAAATTCAACAGCACATTAAAAGGATCATACACCATGACCAAGTGTCATTTATCCTGGAACGCAAGGATGGTTCAATATACAATAATAATAATAATAATAATAATAATAATAATAATAATAATAATAATAATAATAATAATAATAATAATAATAATAATAATAATAATAATAATAATAATAATAATAATAATAATAATAATAATAATAATAATAATAATAATAATAATAATAATAATAATAATAATAATAATAATAATAATAATAATAATAATAATAATAATAATAATAATAATAATAATAATAATAATAATAATAATAATAATAATAATAATAATAATAATAATAATAATAATAATAATAATAATAATAATAATAATAATAATAATAATAATAATAATAATAATAATAATAATAATAATAATAATAATAATAATAATAATAATAATAATAATAATGTGATACATTACATTAACAGAATGAAGGATGAGAATCATGTAATCATCTCAATAGATGCAGAAAAAGGATTTGACAAAATTCAACATCTTCTATGATAAAACTCTCTCAACAAACTAGGAACAAAAGGCAATTACCTCAGCATAATAAAGGCCATATGTAAAAAGCCCACAGCTAACATCATACTCAGTGGTAAAAATCTAAAAGCTTTTCCAAAGATCAGGAACAAGGCAAGGATGCCCACTCTCACCACTTCTGTTAGCATAGTACTGGAATCCTAGCCAGAGCAATTAGGCAACAAAAAAATAAAAAGCATACAAATTGAAAAGGAAGAGGTAAAACTATCTCTTTTTGTAGACACCATGATCTTGTATGTAAAGGAACCAAAAAGAAAAACAAAAAAACCCAAAGACTCCACAAGACAACCCTGTTATTTGAATGAACAAATGAATTGAGTAAAGCTGCAGATTACAAAATCAACATACAAAAATCAGTTGCATTTCTACACACTAACAACAAACTATCCAATAAGGAAATTAAGAAAACAATCCCATTTACAATAGCATCAAAAAGAGGAAAATAAGGCCCGGCCCTGTGGCTCACTCGGGAGAGTACGGTGCAGGTAGCGGCAAGGCCATGGGTTTGGGTCCTACATAGGGATGGCTGGTGGGCTCACTGGCTGAGTGTGGTGCAGACCACACTGTGCCAAGGGTTGTGATCCCCTTACTAAAAAAAAAAAAAAAAAAAAAAAAAGGAAAATAGGAATAAACTAAGGAGGTAAAAGATTTTTGCTCTGGAAATTACAAAATAGTCATGAAATAAATTTTAAAAGACATAAACAAATGGAAACACCATCCTATGTTCATGTATTGTAAGCTAAGTATTGTTAAAATGCCCATACATCCAAAGCAATCTACAGATTCAATGCAAATCCTTTCAAAATTCCAATGGCTTCAGTTAAAAAAAAGAAATCCCAGTGGGATTTTTTACAGAAATAGAAAATCAACTCTAAAATTCATTTGGAACCACAAAGGACCCCGAATAGCCAAAACAATCTTGAAAAAGAAGAACGAAGAAGGAGTGTCACACTTCATGATTTCAAAATATATTGCAAAGCTGCAGTAATTAAAACAGGATAGTACTGTAATAAAGATAGACATATAGACTAATAGAGCAGAATAGAGAGCCCAGAAAAAAATCCATGCGTATATGGTCAAGTGATCTTCGACAGTGTGCCAAGGATGCATAATGAGGAAAGGTTACTCTCTTCAACAAATGCTGTTGGGAAAACTGGATATCCATATGCAAAAGAATGAAATTGAACCTTTATACCATATAGAAAATCAATGAACATGAATTAAAGTCTTAAACATGAGATCTGGAAATGTAAAACTCCTACAAGTAAACATAAGGGGAAAGTTTTGTGACATTAGGCTTAGCAATGATTTCATGGACATGGCACCAAAAGCATAGGCAACAAAAGCAAAAATAGACAAGTGGGATTATATCAAACTAAAAAACTTCTGCACAGCAAAAGAAACAATCAATATAGTAAAAAGGTAACCTATGGAATGGAAGAAAATATTTGCAAATTATATATCTGATAAAGGGGTTAATACTTAAATACATAAGGAACTCATACAACTCAATAGCAAAAACAAAACAAAACAAAGAAAACAATAACCTGATTGAAAATAGACAAGGAACTTGAATAAACATTTCTCTAAAGAAGACATAGAAATGGCCAACTGGTATATATTTTAAAAATGCTTAATATCGCTAATCATCAGGAACATGCAAATTAAAACCACAAAGAGATACCACCTCACAGCTGTTAATGTGGCTATTATCAAAAAACGAAAACAAAAGATAACAAGTGTTGGCAAGGATGAGGATAAATTGGAACCCTTGAACATTGTTGATGGGAATGTAAAATGGTGTACCATCTATGGAAAACAGTATGGAGTTTCTCTAAAAATTAAAAGTAGAACTACAAGGTGATCCAGCAATCCCTCTTCTAGGTATTTATTTAGAATAATTAAAACCAGGATCATGAAGAGATCTTAGAACTTTTCCTGTTCATTATTCACAGTAGCCAAGATGTAGAAATAACCTGAATGTTCAACAACAGATGAATAGATAAAGAAAATGTGATCTATACATACAATAGAATATTATTCAGCCTTAAAAAAGAAAGAATTCCTGCCACTTGTGATAACATGGATGAACCTTGAGGGCATTATGCTAAATTAAATAAGCCAGTCACAGAAAGACAGATACTGCATAATTCCACTTAAATGATGTATCTAAAATGGTCAAACTTGGGCTAGCAATTAGCTCAGTTGGTTAGAGCATAGATTTGTAATACTAACATCACCATTCCCTGTGCTGGCCAGCCACCAAAAAATAAAATAAATAAAATAGTCAAACTCATAGAAGCAGAGAGTAGAGTGGTAATTGACAGGAGCTGGCAGGAGGGGAAAATTGGGAGTTGCTTTTCAATGGGTATTAAGTTTCAGTTATGCAAGATGAGTAAATTCTAGAGACTTGCTACACAACACTGCCTATAGTTAACCATACTATATTGCACACTTAAAAGTTAAGAGGGTAGATCTCACGTTATGTATTCTAACTATAGCAAATTTTTTTTAAAAATAAGAAAAGGACCCAAGCAGAAATAGAAATAATACAAGGAGACAAGGAGAGGAAAATATCGGAAAAAGAGTCTTCATTGAGATAAGAAATACATATTTCATCCATTAAATAGAAATAGGATGCTGTAAAAAGGGAATATTTCAGGAATAATTAAGTGCAATAGCAGAATGGAAAACTCAGTAGAAGGATTAGAAGATAAAGTTGAAGAGATTTTGAGATTTCCCAGAACAAAAAAAAGGAAAAAAGAAAAAATAGTGAAAAGAAGAAAAGCTAAGTTAGAGGAACGGTATATGAAATCCAACATCAAATAATAGGAGTCCCAGAAAAGATAATAAAAATAGAGAAGAAAATTATCAAAGTAATAATTCAAGAACATTTTCTGAAGCTAAAGAATATGAGTTTCTAGGTTAAAAGGACCACAGTGTGCCTAGTGCAGTAGATGAAAAACACCAAGGTATGGCATTATAAAATTTCAGAACACCAGGGAATGGAATAATAGATTTATACAATTTAGTAGACTTTGGGATTAAATAGATGGAAATACATAGAAAACTAAACAAACAAACAAAAAAGACTTCCACTGACTCCAGGAAAAACAAAAGATGGTCATGGTATGCCACAAGAGTAAATAGCATTTTTAAAGCATTTTATTATTATAATGTCTGCATTGACTATCGCTTTACCTAAATATACTATATAACAGTATGGGAACAATGGGAGGGGTGAGAAAGATTGTGACAGGAAGATGTAAGTGGGACTAACCTCATTGTTCCAAGTGGGAAATCAATGAAAAGCTTAAAACTGACACCAAGTAACAGAAGTATAAGGAAGTTATTTAGTGATATGATATCTAACGAGACATAGGTATAATAACTTATACATAAAATTTGAGAGTCAGCTCACATGTATGCTGCCTGTCCCTTAGATCCATAATCTTTATGGAGAAAAAAGTCTAGGAAGGAAAGCAGGGTTGACCAGTTTGGTAAGGGCTGGGGGCCTAAGTTGGGGGAGAAAAGTAGCAAGGTAGCCTGCCACTTGCAGACTGTTATTCAAAGGTTTATTCCATCCACCCATCCCCCGCTTTTTTAGATTGGGAGTGTCCCAACTTGAAAGAACACATGCAGTGTAAGAATTCCACTCTTCTGGATACCAGTAAAGCAGTAGCGATAGAGCAGGTGCCACAGTTTTCAAACCTCTCTGCAATTTTAGGTGAGTTTTGACATTTATTTTTCTCATTTCACACAGGGAAATCCCTCATCTATGTTGGAAAAGCTAACTATTTTTTCTCTTGAATGATTTCTAAGCTAACTTTATTAATTGGGATTGCCTTTGGATATAAATAACATTTAATTGTAGCTTAAGTCCACAAGGGTTTACTTTTTTTATGACTTTTTCTTTTGAACTAATTTTAGACTTAGAGAAAAGTTGAAAAAATAGTACAAAGGTTCTCATATATATCACCCAGCTTTCCCTAATATTATCTTACATAACCTTAGTACAGTGATCAGAACCAGAATTTTAACACTGGTATCAAACTATTAACTAAACTATAAACTTTGTTCATGTTTCACCAGTTTTTCTACTGATCTCCTTTCTGTTTCCTATCCTGGATAGGATCCTACATTACATTTACTTGTTATTTTTCCTTAGTCTCCTACAGTCTGTAACAGTTCCTCAGTCTTTCATAATCTTGATTTTTTTAATATTACTGATCAATTATTTTGTAGAATGTCCCTCAGTTTGGATTTGTTGTGATGTTTTCTCATGATTGGAATGAGGTTATGCAATTTTTGGTAAGAATACCACAGAAATGATGTTGTGCCTTTATGATGTCATTATGTCTTTTTACTGGTGATGTTAAATTTTATCACTTGATTAAGGTCTTGTCTGCTGGGTTTCTTCACTGTAAAGATACTATTTTCTCTTTGTAATTAATAAATATCTGCATATATACATATATATAAAGATAGTTCTATATATGTATATGAAGATAGTTGACACTCTATAAATTATGTTTTTCCCTAAACTTTCATTCATTGATCTTTGTAACCATCAGGGGAACCAGTTGACTGTAACTTTTATTACTGTGGCATTTGTCTAATGGTGGTTTTCTATTCCACTCTTTCCTAATACATTTATTAATTGGAATCCTACTATAAAAGAAGATCTGTCTCTTTTCTGCCATTTATTGATTTATTTATTTGATTACTTATATCAGTATGGACTCATGAATATTTATTCTATGGGTTAAGATCCAATAATTTCATTTATCCATTTATTAAATTCTAGCGTATATATAAAGTAGTTTCGGAACTGTTAACCCAGATCCCTGTGAGAACACATTTACTAAATAGATTGCAGCATTTATGTACAGTTCTTTTTGTCTTTAGTATTACAGGGTCCACTCAAAATAGTATTTTCCAAAGTTACATAGGTTAGTTTTTTTTCTCTTACACCCTTCAGTGTATGTGTTGTTTGCTTGTAATATGCTATAGTTAGATTCATTTGTTACTGTTGAATCCAATTTTAAGTTCACCTGTTTTATTTGGTTTTGTTTAGGTATTCAGAGGGTGTGTGAAGGATGTGAAACATTACTATGGTTCTAAGAGTCATAGCTATAGTTGGTCTTCCATATTGGTGGGTTCTGCATCTGTAGATTCAGCTAACCACAGATCAAAAATATTCTAAAAGCAATAAAAAATGATAACAATAAAAATAGTGCAAACAAAAAAATACAATGTAACAACTATTTACATAGTATTTACATTATATTAGGTACTATAAGTAATCTCGCGATGATTTAGAGTATATGGGAGGATGTACGTAGGTTATATGCAGATACTATGCCATTTTATATAGGGAAGTTGAGTATCCATGGATTTTGGTATCTGTGGGAGTTCTGGAACCAATCCCCTTCTAATATCAAGGGATGGCTGTATACAAAAAGATATTCTCAGAAAATTATCTCTTCTTTCTCTTCTTACTGCTGTCCTTATCCCATTTTCCTTTCCATTCTAGCAGAATGGAAAACTCAGTAGAAGGATTAGAAGGTAAAGTTGAGATTTCCCAGAAAAAAAAAATGAATAAAAAAACAGGAGGAAGAAATGAGGAAAAAATTGGAGCCGGCCCGGTGGCGCACTGGATAGTGCGCCGCTTGGGAAGCGCGGCGGCGCTCCCGCCCGAGGGTTCGGATCCCACATACAGACCGGTTCCCGCTCACTGGCTGAGCGAGGCACGGGAGCAACACCGAGGGTTGCAATCCCATTGCCGGTCCCCAGTCCGGTACAGGGGCAACACTGAGGGTTGCGATCCGTTGCCAGACACGGAAAAAAGACAAAAAAATAAAAATAAAAAAAAAAGAAATGAGGAAAAAATAAAAAAGAATGAAATTTGGAGCAAGAAAGCTAAGTTAGAGGAACAGTATATTAAATTTTAAAAAGATATATTTCTATTGTAACATAGTTGATGTACATATCCGTGAGGTACAGAGTTGAATGTCAATACCTGTGTACAATATATGATGCTCAAATCAGGATAATTAATATATTCAACAATACACAATGTCACCGTTTTTTGTGGCCTTTTACCAATTCCTCCCTTCCCCCCTTCCCCCATTCTCACCTCTGGTAACCTCTGTTCTCCTTTTGAAAGTTCAACGTATTATTGTGATTGTTGTATCTTTCTTTCTTTCTTTTTTTATATGTTTATTTTTTAGCTTCCACTTATGAGTGAGGACATGCAGTATTTCTCTTTCTGTTCCTGGCCTATTTCAATTTAACATGAAATTTAACTTCAAATAATAGGAGTCCTAGAAAAAAACATTTTTTAAACTGAGGGAAGAAAATTATCAAATAATTAAAGAACATTTTCTGAAGCTAAAGAATATGAGTTTCCTGGTTAAAAGGAATAGCCCTTTCCCAGCCATCCCTTGTAGTTAATCGGTCTCTTTAGTTTCTGGTTTATTCTTCCTATATTTCTTTCATAGAAATGAGCAGATACCTATGTGTTTCCTCCTCTTTGTTACACGAAGGATAGCACACTTCATGGCTACTATTTTTCACTTAGTTTTTCCACTTACCTGTATGTACTAGAAGTCACTCCAAATGGGTTTGTAGAGATCTTCCTCATATTTTATACAGCTGCGTAGTACTCCATGATGTGGATGTACCTTTGTTTATCCAGCCATTCTCCTGTGAAGTGGGTATTTAGGTTTTTTCCCAATATTTTGCCACTACAAGTGGGAGTAAAATTATGATATATATATTTTCATATTATTGGTGGCGTCTTCAAGGTAGATTCCCAGAGGTAGGATGGCTGGGTCAAAAAGTAAGTGGATATATAGTTTTGTTGGGTATTGCCAAATTTTCCTCCAGAAGGATTATACCAGTTTGTGTACCCTCTGGCAACATATGAAAGTGCTTGTCACCCCGTATTCTTGCCAACAGAATGTTCCGTCATATTTGAAAATTTTTGCCACCCTAGTCGGTGAGAAATTGTATCTCTTTGCTATTTTAATTTTTATTTCCCTAATTATATGTGAGTTCAGATATTTTCCACAAGTTTGAGGGCCATTTTTCATTTCGTGTGTGTGTGTGTGTGTGTGTGTGTGTGTGTGTGTGTGTGTGTGTGTGTGAATTTTCTGTTAATGCCTTTCCCCCGTTTTTCTATCTGGTTTTTCCATCCTTTACTCTCAAGTTCTAAAAGTTCTTTATATATTAAGAATACTTCATATTAGCTTTTTTTGTGGTATATGTTGTGAGTATTTTCTCCCAGTTTGTCAGTGGACTTTTTGTTTATGGTATTTTTTGTCATGCAAAAAAAGTTTATTTATATTGAGCTTACTTTTCTCCCATGTCACTCCAGATCTAGTGTAGCAGCTCACTAATATTATCAAGATCTTAAGCTCTTTATATCTTTCTGCCACCAAGTGTGTTGGCTTATTTCTCCATAGTTGTAAGACAGTTGCAAAACCTCTAGGCATCACAGCCATGTTCCTGGCAGAAAGAATGAGAAAGGCAGTATTAACCACACGTGTCTCATTTTATCAGAGAGCAAAAACTTTTCTAGAAATTATCAGAAATCTATTTAGGTCTATTGGCCAGAACTGGGTCATATATCTACCTACTACCAGGGAGGCTGGGAAATCAAGTATTTTGTTTTCCTAGCCTCTGCAGTGGTAAAAAGCAGAAGAAAATGGAAAAATGTAGAAGGGAAGTAGGAATAGATGTTGTCAGCCCACCTGTTAGAGCCTGCCACTAAACAGGGGGAATAGCAGTCAAAGAATTAAACATTGGGTTAGGAGTCCTTTTTAGGAAAGTTGATAGCTGTCTTTATGGCAGTGTTTCTAACAGTTTTCGAAGTCCTTGTTTTCTGTGTTATTTTTTAGTTTGGAACTCCTTTCCCGATATAAAGTGCTCAAAGTAGCAGCCTGTCTCTTTAGCAAGTATTTCAGTTAGGTTCTTTGTCCATTGCAAATGACAAAAAAACTAACTCAAACTATATTAGATGAAAAAGGAAATTTATTACTGCATGTACCTGAAAAATCCAGCAGTAAATCAGATGCATATATGACTTGATCCAGAGTTTCAAATGATATTTGTAGGACCCAATTCCTCTCCATCTCTCAGCTCAGGATCCCTCTGTGTCATTTACACTCTCAGCTGAGTCCCTTAATATGGCAACTCTTTCTAGCTCCAGGCTTATATCCTTATAGCCTCAAATCCAATGAAAAAAAGTCCCTCTCTTTTCCAGCTATTTGAACAGTAGTCCTGGGCCTTACGCAGTGGTTTAAATTAGTCCATATGCCTATCTCCGAACCAGTCACATGGGCCAAGGAGATGCAAGGTTCTTACCTACATTGAGTTGCAGACTATGGCTGGACCATCAGAAGAAAAACCAGGAGGCTGTTGCCAGCAAAAACAAAGTCATAGATAAATGTCCACTATAGTCCTTTATGCTTTGAGAACCTTCCTCTCAAGGAACTGCTTGGGAGTCACCATTCATTTCACCTCTCCTTAACCATTGGGAGTTTTAAATTCTTACCAAATTTAAAACTTAATATTAAAACTTTGTAAGCAAAGTACTGCAGCTGCTGAAGGTTGTAACTTTTTCAGAAGGCTATTGCCATGGTTCTTTATATTCCTAACAATATTCTAGAGTACCTGAGGCAGTAAAATGTTGAGTGGGAGGCATTCTCTTGACTAATCAATCTACTAGTATGCATATCTATATATTTGGTATTGGACTAAGAATCATGAGACCTGAGTTTAAGTTCCAGGTATCCAGCTATTTTGTAACTTGACCAAATACTTTTTCTTATATGTAAAATGGGGATAATGAATTGGTGTGTTGGTGTGTAAATTGGTGTGTAAACACACCCTGACAGGTTGTTGTAAGAATCAAGTAAGATAATACATGTAAAAAGATTTCAAAAATTATAAAGAAGTATCCAAATATAAGGTGGCAGATTTCTGTATCTTATCAGATTTTGCAACACTTTTGTTTAACTTTGATATTCTGAAAATACTTTTATCTAATTTATGTCAGATATTAAAAATAATATAAAACAATAAAATTATAAAAATAAACTGCACTGCCACCATGCATAAATATTTCACCATGGGGGAAATATTTATTTTTACCTAGAGTAATTTTAGCATTTTTAATAGATTGGCATTTTTTTTTTCCTTTCCTAGGTACCTCTTCAGAAGACTATCACAAATGCCACAGAAAAACGTAAGAATTAAAAATTTTTAAAGTCGTCATGTTTTTGAAAACCCCGAATTCTAATACTTATATAACAAGTATGATTGTAAGTTCCCAAATTCAGGTGTTCATTCATTCAATATTTTTTGACGACTCACTGTGTGCCAGGACTGTTCTAATTGCTAGAGATATAGCTATGAACAAAATTGGTTAAGAACAAAATCTCTGCTGTCATCGAGTCCACATTCTAGTTGGAGGAGACAGACAATAAACAAATAAGCAGGTAAATTTATACTGTGTTATATGGTAATGAATGCTATGGAGAAAAATAAAGCAAGATAAGGGGACTAGGGAGTGTTGGGGGTAGAGATTTGCTCTTTTAAGTGTTCAGGGAAGTCATCATTGAAAAGGAAGCATTTGAGTAGAGACTTAAAAAACGAGACAGAGCCAGCTGTGTGACTCACCGGGGAAAGAGTATTCCAGGTAGAATAAACAGAGCAAGGCCCTGAGGCAAGAAGGCCTGGGCTTCTGGAGTAGAGAGAGGTAGGAAAAGAAGTAAGAGAAGAAGCAGGAGGCTAGATCACATGAGGCATTGGAGGCCAATGTAAGTTGGGGAGCCTTTGAAGATTGATATGATATGACATGATTTAGAGGAATCACCCTGTCTGCTATGATAAGAATACACTTTGGAAGGCAAGGAATTATGGAGATTACAGTTAGGAAAGTATTGCCCCAATGTAGGCAAGAGATATTGGAGCATGGGCCAGAGTGGTAAGAGCAGAGGTGGTGAGTTGTGGTCAGTTTTCGGATATGTTTTGAAAGTAGAACTAAGAAGATCTGTTGATGTACTGAATGATGATGTGTGAGAGAAAGTAGTCAAGGCTGAGTCCATAGTTTTGACTTAATAGCAGATCTGTAAAATAACATTTTACACAACTCTTTTGATATATTTTTGATCTTATGTAAGTTATTTGGTTTAAGCTGAATTAGTATATCTAAGCTTCATTTTGTAGAATCGTGACAGTCAAGCCTGTATTAATTCCCATTGGCTGTTAATAAACACCATTGCAAAATTACATGTTCACCTTAATGTACTGATTTTAATTATTTCAGTATTGTTCATTCCTTATTCAATTTCCTATGAGTCTTACTTCCTGCTATTCTGTAAAATTGACATTCTACTCTAGTCCCAGCACAATTGCCAAAATTATTTCGTCCTTTCTCTCTTAAAGCAAGAAGGCTGCAAGGCACATTTTTTAAAAAAAATTCATACCATATGAAATGCATTGTTATGGGAAAAATAATCAATACGTCTGGATTACAAATGATTGTGTCATGTTACTAATTTGAAATAGGCTTCTAATCTAAATCCTTATAGTTTTCGTAGTTTGAAAAAATCCCTGTGTATTGTGAATTACCAAAAAGGAGGTATTCTCCATGTGTAGTATTCAGTATTGAATTAGGAGTTTCAAGGGGCCGAGCCCGTGGCGCACTCGGGAGAGTGTGGCGCTGGGAGCGCAGCAGCGCTCCCGCCACGGGTTCAGATCCTATATAGGGATGACAGGTGCGCTCACAGCGCTCACTGGCTGAGTGCGGTGTGGCCGGTCTCAAAAAGGACAAAAAAAAAAAAGAATTAGGAGTTTCAACAAAGTATGCACTGATTATTTGTTCTTGTAACTCTGTAAAATCTCGAGAACACATTGACCTCTCTTGATACCTAGGAACTAATAGCTATAGCTTATTTATGTAATTATTTCTTAAAACACTGTTATTTACTAGGATTTATTACAAGCAACTCCATATCAGATAGAATTAAAAAAAATAATGATGCCAATATCTCTTGCTTTTGAGGCTCCTGCAAAAAAAAAAAAAAAAAAATGGAGTTGCCATTTAAGGTGGGGAAGACTGAAAAGAAACATATTACTGGAGGAAGTTTGGTTTGGGGCATGTAGCCTAAATGGTAGTATGTATGTGCGAGAGACAGGATATAAGTTCAAGGAGTCACAGTCTGTATCATGAACGGCCTTGATGGCTGGGATTTTTATTTTACCCTGAATATGATAAGAGCCTCTGGAAGATTTTCAGTAAGACTGATATATAATGAAATTTCTTTTAAAACACCTCAACCCTCAAAGTATTTAACGGAACTTACAGAAAATTCATACAAGTTTAAAAATAAAGATAGGAGACACCATCAAGAAAGTGAAAAGACAACCCACAGAATGGGAGAAAATATTTGCAAGTCATATATCTGATAAGGGACTTGTACCCAAAATATATAAAAAATTCTTATACCTCAACAATAAAAAGACAAATAACCCAATTTTAATATGGGCAAAAGATCTGAACAGACATTTCTCCATAGAAGATATACAAATGGGCCGGCCCAGTGGCGCACTGGAGAGTGCGCTGCTTGGGAGCACAGCGGCGCTCCCGCCGAGGGTTCGGATCCCATGTGGAGACTGGTTCCCGCTCACTGGCTGAGCGCGGTGCGGGTGCAACACCGAGGGTTGCGATCCCATTGCCGATCCCCGGTACGGGCGCGACACCGTGGGTTGTGATCCCGTTACCGGTCAGTAAAAAAAGGAAAAAAAAAAAAAAAAAAGAAGATATACAAATGGCCAATAAGCACATGAAAAGTTGCTAAATATCATTAACCATTAGGGAAATGCAAATCAAAACCACAGTGAGATACCACTTCACATCCACTAAGATGGGTGTAATCAAAAAAATAGATAATAACAAATGTTAACTTGGATGTGGAGAAATTGGAACTATTATACTTTGCTGATTGGAATTTTAAATGGTGAAGCTGCTTTGGAAACAGTTTGGCATTTCCTCAAAAGATTAAGCATGGAATTACCAAATGACCCAGCAATCAAGAGAAATGAAAATATATAACTATATGAAAACTTGTATGGAAATTTTCACAGCAACTTTATTCTTAATAGCCTTAAAGTGGAAACAGCTGAATGTTCACCCACTGATGAATGGATAGATAAAATGTGGTATAACCACACAATAGAGTATTATTCAGCAATGAAAAGGAATGAAATACTATTATAGGCTATTGTTGCCGGACTCAGGTCTGGCTGCCCACCCCCTTGAAAAAGAAAGAAAAAAACTCAGAAGTCAAACAGTTGGTGTTAGAAAAGCAGATGTATTCAGCTGAAGGAGATGGTAGGCTATCCCATCTCAAAGATTTACATTTACTGAGGGGTTTTTAAAGGAAGACTTGAGGGAATGGAATGTGGGAGGTGAAAAGCAGGAGAGCAGGAGATGTGAGTTACGAGGGGTCCATTTCTATGGGTCAGGTACAAGGTCTTGCCAAGGCCTTATCTGGTTTCAGTTCTCATCTTCTCTGTTACCTCAGGACCCTGCACGATTTTGATTTGCACCGGTGTGCTTAGCTAGTACCGAAGGTCAGCTTCAGTCATTTGGCCTTGATCATTTCTCAAAACTCTACAAGTCTCAGAGAAAGAGCTGTTAGCTTTGCAAAGTACTAATTAGCTTCTTGGCCTTCTTTTCCTACTTAGCAAGCGAGATAAGAAAGTCAGGGCATGGGAAGCAAGAGTGGAGAGAAAAAACTGTCCTTTTAAAAATCTTCCCATCTCCAAAGCCCAGGCAGCTTTAAGTCCCAATATGGCTTCAGTCCTGCTCACTGCAACACTACTACATTGATGAACCCTGTTAACATTATACTAAATGAAAGAAGCCAGCCACACAAGACCACGTATTTTATGATTCCATTCATATGAGGTGTCACACTAGGGCTAATGTTGGAATCCTACCAACATTGCCACTTGTGGAGCTACCTGACTATGACAGTTGTCGAGCTAGGGCTGGGTCTGGAGCTCACAGATCCCTCAAGCCCATTGTCCAGACTGGGTCACTAACCCCTCACACGCCAGGCTGGGTCACCGCAGGTCTATAAGCTAGGTAACAGGCAAATAGGTCCTTGGAAGCTGTAGGTTGGAAAGCATGGCCACTTGTGGTGGTGGCAGCCGCCTGAGGCAGAAGTCAGCCAGTCTGCTTAAAGAACTCTCTGAAGAATACAAGAATAGCAATAAAACTAAAAAGATACATTGGCATGTATGTGCACTAACTACACACACACACACACACACATGTGCGCAATAAAACTAAAAAGATACATTGGCATGTATGTGCACTAACTACACACACACACACACACACACACATGTGCGCACACACACACACACACACACAGTTTGTTTACAAAGAATGTGCTGAACCACACCCAACCAGACCCAAGGCGAGGGCCCTGACCAAACTATTCTATTTTCTCAACAATCCACCCCTTCAAGTCCTCACCATACAATCTGTGCATTCAGAATCTTCTGCAATGTTCCCTTAGCCAGGGTAAATGATTCTTACATTTACATATTACACATTCCATCCTAGTCCCAAAAGTCTTTAGCTTGTTGCAGCACCAACTCAAAAGTCTAAAGTCCAAAGTGTCCTCTGAGACCAAAAGCAAAAGTCCTTCCTGCTGTGAACCTGCAAAGAGTCAAAAACAAGTTTATCTACTTCCAAGATACAGTGGGACAGGTTTTGGGCACACATTCCCATTCTAGAAGGGAGAAATAGAAAGGAAAAACAGGCCCCAAACAAATCTGAATCCCAAACGGGCAAACATTAAGTACACTGGGACACCTGGACCCCTAGAGCGTAGGGCAACCTCACTCCTAAAGCTCAACCAAGTGCAGCCCATTGAGCTGCCGTGGTGCCTGCAGCTTTTCCAAGCTGATGCTGCATACTGCCAGCAGCCCCATGTTTCTGGGCTCCTGGCGGCAGCCCTGCTGTGCTGGCTTCACTAGACATTTCCTCAGTGGGGGTTCTCTGTGGGGGCTCCAACCCCACTTTTCTGCTCCACATTGCTCTGTAGATGACTTCTGCAGTGGCTCCACCCCTGCAGTAGGTCTCCACCTGAGTCCCCCAGCTTTTCCACACATCTCCTGAAATTTAGGTGGAGGCTGCCATATCTCCACTGCTCTCACATACTGCTGGCCTGCAAACTCAAAAACAATGTGAACGCCACCAAGGTTTTCAGCTTTTTTTATTCAGAAGTGCTGAGGCAGGATTACTCCAGCAGAGGGCTGGGATTGCAGGGAGCAGTTTGCTGAGGGCAATGACACCTCAGGTCTGTCCTCCCGGACAACTCAGTCCTTCTAGGATGGGAGGGGCACTCTCCCAAACTTCTCAAATGCTTTCAGGGCTTGTGATGGGTGGTGCACCCATCCAGACTTCTCAAATGCCTTTAAGGCATTTTTTCCATTGTCTTGGCTTTTAGCATCTGGTTGCTTCACTACCAAGATAATGTCTTTTGCAAATAGTTTGTCTGCTTCACCCTTGCGTTTTTCTCTTGCTCTCTGCTTCTCTACTGCATGGCCAGGCTGCAAGTTTTCCAAATCTTTACACTCTGCTTCTCTTTTAAATTCTGGCTTTTGAATTACTTTAGTCAGCTCGGCTTGTATTGGCTACTCACTCAGTCTCAGGCAGATCTGCAGCATTCGCCCACAGTTTGAACAACAGCATTCACTCAGTCCATCAAGGAGTGGCTGCCCTGCCCCTGTGCATATCTGCAGCCCTCCTGTAACTGCTGCCACTGAGACAGGCACATAGTAACGGAGACTAACTTTTCCACATTTTCACCAGGTGAAAACATACTTGAAATTCTGCAGGGGCACCCGTCCTCAGGTCATCTGCCCATCTGCATGTGGCACTCTTTTCTTGGGTTTATACAGCACCCATCTGGCCATCAGGTTTAAGTGGCACCCTTTAAGCCATTTGCCTTCAGACAAATGCAACATGCATTTACTATATCATCTCTAGAGCATGTTATACCATCTACTCCTAGGTCCCATAGCTGTAGCAGTCAGGGGCTCTCCCTGTTACTGCTGCTTCACTGTCTCAATTTCTCGTGCACAACAGGTCATGCCCTGGAGACACATAGTTTCCCCAAATCACCACTGGGTTGGTCGTCTTCCCTAGTTTGAGAGGCAGGAGTTACCAGTCGCTGCATGTCATCCTCCAGGGCATTCATCTGTGCTTCCAACGACTCTGCTTTCTGCCACAAATCTCGATCAGTTTGCAGCATAGTGATCAGCAGCCAGGTTCCGGTCAGCAGGAAAGTGCCCACCAGGCACCACATGCTCAAGAACAGCCACATTTCCTCCCCTTCCCAAGGGATTTTCCATTGTAATGTCTGGTCTATGGTGCCTTGCAGTAAAGTGTGCAGCAACCAGATCTCGGTCAACAGGAAAGTGGCCATAGGGCAGAGCATATTCAAAAGTAGCCACATTTCCTCCTTCCAAGGGCTTTCGGCTCCCGTACCTGCTCAGAATCCTGCCAACTATGCCAATTGTAGTGCTCTGGCTAATGTTGGCATCCTGCACTGACTTAGCCAATGGTGGTACTTCGGCTCGGGCTAATGGTGGAATCCTGTCTACATAGCCAATTGTAGAGCTACTAATGCTGTTTGTGACGCCAATTGTAAAGCTACACGACCATGCCAATTGTCAGGTTCTTTTACTTGCCAGTATCCTGCATCGACTGGACCAATTGTCGAGCCAGAGCTGGGTCTGGAGTTCACAGACCCCTCAAGCTTGTTCACAGACTGGGTCACAAACCCTTCACATGCCAGGCTGGGTCACCAGACCCCACACATTCAGGTCTATGAGCTAGGTAACCGGCAAACAGGTCCTTGGAAGCTGTAGGTTTGAAAGCATGGCTGCACAGGGCAGACGCCTGAGGCAGATGCCTACCTGCCTGCTTCACTAAACTCTCTCTGAAGAACACAAGAATAGCAACAAAACTAAAAAGATACATTGGCGTGCATGCACACTAACTCCGGTCATGCGCGCGCGCACACACACACACACACACACACACAATTTGCTTACAAAGGATGTGCTGAACGACACCCAACTGGGCCTGAGGCGAGGGCCCTGACCAAACTATTCTATTTTCCCAACATGAGGTGTCCATAATACAAATCTACAGAGACAGAAAGCAGATAAGTGACTGCCTAAAGATGAGAGGTTTGGAAAGAAATGAAGATAAACTGCTAATGGGCACAGGGTATCTTTTGGGGGTGATGAAAGTATCCTAAAATTGGTTGTGATGATGATGGTTGCACAACTCGGTGAATATACTAAAAACCGTTGAATTATACACTTTAAGTGGGTAAATTGTAGGGTGTGTGAGTTATATCTCAATAAAGCTAAAAAAAAGTTGGAACCAAGGAAATATAATTTTAAATAGGAGATATAAATAGGAGGAAAGGGAATTAGAACAAAAATAAATAAACCATAAGAGTTAAGAATCAGATGTTTTAATTGAGCGACATTTTGGCTCTGAGCTCTTTAGGTACAAGGAAAAAGTCTATAGTTATTTGATCAATTTCATGTCATTGAAATAATCGTGTATAACTGTCTTATAACTAGATTTTTTTTTTAACCAGACTTAAATGGCAAATAGTAGTATTGTCTTCTTTGGTGGGAATCTAAAATAAAATTATCATGTGTTGATGGTAGTATGGGGGTGAGGATTGAAATCTAAAGTACAGGTATTCTATGCTGATGAGATTGTGGGGGTGAGGACTGATATAATTTCAAGTACAGATTTTTGTGGAACATTTGCATTACCCAAACAACATCCTTATCTGTTATCCCTTCACAGAGATTTGCATGATCAGATTTCTTAGAGCAGTCACTCTTGCAGCAAAGAAAAAGATGGATTGGAAGGAATAATTAGATTGGATGGGTGACTGTTGTAGCATTCCAAATAAGGCATAATGAGGACCTGAACTTTACCAGCAATGATAGCAGGAAGGAAAAATTTGAGAACAATTTAGGAAGGAGATAGTCAATAATTCTTAAAGACTCATTGGTTGAGGAAAGAAGATGTAATTCAAGTTGGCCCCCAGCCCTCCAACTTAGGAAACTGGATGAATGATGACTTATTCTCTAGGTGAGGGAATACAAATGGAAAAGTAGGAGGGGGTTGGGATGATATTGAGGTACCTACAGCACTTTGAAATGGTAATGTCCTACAAGCAATTGGGTGTCTCAGCCTGGAGAGCAAGGGAAAGGGTTGGGCTGAAGGCATAGTTGTTTACTTGGGAAAGCATGTAGAGTGACAAGAGAGTAGCATTAGTGTAGTAACCTCCTTATAAATATGTTTGTATCTAAGTGGTGAAAAAAATCTGAAGAAAAGAACAACTATTACTGTTATTCTTGGGTGCACTATTGTTCTTCAGTGAATGACAGTGAAAACTGTAAAATTAAATGACCGAGGTTACCAGAGATATGATGAACTCATTTTAAAAAAAATTTCTTCCACAGTTTCTTCTGCAATGCAATGTATTTTTAAGAAGGAAGATGTAGTATTTGGATAATAATACCAGTTCGAGCACCTATTGTCTGCTAGACATTTTGGCATTCTCTTTGATTACGTAGCACATTCACAAAGTTAAAACCCTACAACTTTGGTGTGGTAGGTAATGGAGAAAGAGCATGTTATTTATATTGCTGTGAGATACATGTAGACCTACTTCAATGACTGTTTCCTATATATTAAAATGGAGCAAACATAAACCCCTCGATTATGTGTATGTGATCCTGTTTCTTGTCTTCCCTAAATGCTACCCTCTCTAAAAAATAAAACCTACCACTTGTATGTGCAAAGAAAAGATAGCTTTATTATTATTTTTTAAATAACTGATCTAAACTTATCTTGGGCCCTCATCACTCTTCTCCTCTATTTAGCTAGGAAATGATGAGTTAAACTTATTGTCCTCCAGTTACTTTCAGTTAAAAGTCTCTTTTCGGTTAAGGCTGAATCTCAGATTTTCTCCCCATTCCGTATTTCTAAGGATAGCATATAGGTGGGTGATCTTAACTCTTGATTTGCCTGGGACAGTCTCAGTATATGCCTGTTGCTTTGACATAATTCTTAATAGAGCACCATTTTACCCTCCAGAAATGCTCCAGTTTGGACAAATAGTCACCCTAACTATAGGTGTATATCATAGGGGCTGATCTTATGCAGCTTTGTAGGAGGAGCAACAGAAGGGTGAGGTTGGGGCCTGAGGATATCTGGGATCTACAAGCTGTCTCTAGATTTTTACTGATTTATGTTGCAGGGTTTCTAGACTTGTTCTATGCTGGGCTGGACTCCACTGATAAAAGTCAGGTAAACTTAAGGCCTAATTTAGGACCTGGAGTCCTCCATTGTTGATTTTCCATTGTCTTGCCTTTGCTTCCCCAAACTTTTTGAGTCTCATTGAAGTCCTCTATCCAGACTTTGACTAGTCTGCCTTTCTGCAACCTGTGTGGTAGAGTCACCTCGCCACAGTAGCCCTATGCCAGGTATCTTGGGTCTAAATCTGACTACCTCCTGCCTTGCTCTTGGTGTATGGAACTTTGAGAACTTGTTTCACAGTACACAAGAGTTAAGGGAATCTCAGGAGGACTAACTGAGGCCCCCTCTCTGCATGAACATCCCAAGCTCTTATTTTTATGTTGAGTTTCCACCCTGTGTGGACATTGCCTTCTAGAGTTCTTAACATGGAGTTTGGCACATGCCCCCTCTACTTCACCTCTTCAAATGTCATCTTCTCACCTGTTACCCCATCTCCAGATTTTGGGCTTGAGAGAGAGAAGTTAGTTCCCACTGTCTAACTGCTTGTTAGGACCTTTTCAGGTCTCAAGCCTCTGTCACCCTTATTTTTATAGTAATCCTCTAGGGTGGAAGGAATGGAGGAGGGATCTATCTTTGTTGACCTCATGAGTTCTTTCTATATTAGATGGCTAATAGTAAAATTCTGTGGTTGTGTCTTAACTTACAAATGTTAACAGCAACTTGAGGAATGTAGGATGTTAAATGAGGCTTTCACGTAGTCTTTGAGTTTGGATAGTGGCCTCATAGATGAAAACAAAATAATAAATGAGAAGTACTTCTACCCTCTATTCTGTGTAGAACCATATGTGTAGAATTTTTAAATGGGAGGTCAAAACCCAGTTCTGCCAGTATTAGCCCACCACCCATCTCCAAGCTATTTAGGAAAAGGTAAAGAATATACAGAGGATGAAAAGACTAAGAATGCATATTTCTTTGTAAGAGTTATTGGTGTCACATGCAAGGAGGGAAGAATACCTCTCTCACCTCAACACAGGATGGGAAGCTCCAGGAGAAGCATTTGGAAGGTTCGACACATGTCCCACAAAATCTGTTTTCTGACTTTTATACCTGAAAAGTCTAAAGGCAAGAGGGTTCTATTAGATGCTTTGGAATGGCAGGATAAAGGGGAAGCTAGATTTACTTTCAGAGTTTGGCATGACAAAGACTTGTACATAATACCTATAGGTAAAGTATGGATCCCACAGAAGGGGACCAATTATGGATCATCTTGAAAGGGATTATGCCCAGTATGACTTCCAGCAAAGGGCAAAGTAACCTCAGTCAAAAGAAGCTGGACATTCTATCACCAAATGCAAAAGCTAAGGAGAGCATTAATAGCAGCAAATGAGAGAGCTCCAGTCGTTGTAGAATCAGATTTAGCAAGGAAGCGGCAAACACTCGGCGGGGGTGGGCATTGGAGAGTCATAAGTTTATTACGTTAGTGGGCCACAGATGAGCTAAAGATCTGGGCTCCAATCCAATTTTTACAAGGCTGTTTATAGGTGGGGTTGGTGGGCTCCTTAAGTTTTGATTTCTAAACGTATATCTTAAGCAGGCAGCCGCTGGTTTTAGCTTCTCCGAATTCACGTGACTTGAACAGGCTTGTAAGCATGATTACCAAACCGAGAGGAATGCAGGCAGTTGATTATTGACTGGGCTGACTTCAGGGGCCCTGGTAGGTAAGCACACTTAGTTACAGAGGCACTGCACAGACACAAGCTAAATAAAATTTTTAATTTTGGGTTCTTCCAACACAATGATAGGGAAATCTCCAGAGAATCCTTCAAAATACTTCAAGCATGAAAGAATCAGCATTTATTTATCTGGCACACACATACAGCAGTAATGGCATATTATAACAGTATCAGTCAAGATCAAGAAAGACTTTTCTTGTCCTTTTGTACACAAAGAGTAGCTACCAAAAAGGGGAGGGAAAAGAACAGGAAATAAACCAACCATGATTGTTTTCCCCACTGCTGTTATGAGTCTAAATCAGGCCCAAGCTGAGAAAAGGAAAAAATTTAAATTTGATAATAAGAGTTTGGAGTTGTGATATTACACTGGGATTTTTATTACTTAAAAATAGCTGTTTATTACAAGAGAATACTAGAAACACCTTAGGAAAAGAAATTTACCCAAAAGTTCATTCAGAGGCAAAAAAGTACTGCTTTGACAGAATGAGTTTAAAGGAAAAGATGAAGGAATAAAATTGTTTTCTGCTTACTGAGTGCAACTGTTCAATTAACCAGTAATAAGAATTTTGAAAATCCTCTTCTCACATTTGGTTTTTTTTTTTTTTTTTTTTTTAAATAAAGATGACCGGTAAGGGGATCTTAACCCTT
>NW_007726873.1:197158-263387 GCF_000696425.1 Galeopterus variegatus | reverse complement strand
AATGTTTTTTTTTTTTTGGGGGGAAATTTTTAAATTAACCAAAAAAAAAAATTTTAAAAACCCCTTTTCCCCATTTGGTTTTTTTTTTTTTTTTTTTTTTTTATAAAGATGACCGGTAAGGGGATCTTAACCCTTGACTTGGTGTTGTCAGCACCACGCCCAGCCAGTGAGCGAACCGGCCATCCCTATACGGGATCCGAACCCGGGGCCTTGGTGTTATCAGCACCGCACTCTCCCGAGTGAGCCACTGGGCCGGCCTCACATTTGGTTTTTAACTCCATTGTCTTGCTAGGGACTCAGAAACCCGATTGTGGGGTTAAAGGTAGAGCTTTGATCCTTTGGTATTGCTCTTGTGACAGCTAATCCTCTCTTACATATTTAGATAGAATTGGGGGGCAGTCTCATTTGTGGAAGTGTAAAAGAGAATAGGATATTAATTTCAAAAAAATATTATCTCTCTAGTTACTTGAAATTCTTACCACAAGAATCCTGGGAAAGAGGATTGCTGTTTCTTTTGCATAAATGAATTAACGAAGATTCAAGAAAGTAGCTTTCCCAAGATCACTTAAATGTGAATAGCTGAACTGGGGTTTAAACCCAGGTCTGTCTGATTCTGAACACCATGCCTTATTCTCTACATATATGGTCTCACACTGATAGATGTATAAACATATTGCCCTTTATTATTAAACTATTTGTTCATATAGCTATGGTAGCGTTTTTTCTAACCAACTGTACTTTTTATACAGGATAATTACTTGAATATAAAGTCTTTATTTTAAGTATTTTTTGAGAATTCTTGAAAGTTACTGAAAGATCAAGAGTATAATATAATTTGTTCTTATTATAGAGTGATGACTTTAGCAGACCAAAATATTTCTTCAAAACCAAAGTGTACTTCAAATTCAGGATCAGGTAATAGTGAAATTAATTATTTTCATGATTCTGTATTTCTTTATTTTGCTACAATGTAGCATGTATTAACAAAACTGGCAGCCCAGGATACTGAGTACTTTTTAGCTTAGTTGTATGTTTAAAATGAAGATATGTGAAGTTTTTAGAAATTGGGTCTTAACTATCCCCACAGCACCCATCATTTATTCATTTAATAAAAATTTACTAGGGCTGGCCTGTGACTCACTTGGGAGAGTGTGGTGCTGAATAAATAACACCAAGGCCATAGGTTCGGCTCCCTATATAGGGATAGCTGGTTAGCTCACTTGAGAGAGTGTGGTGCTGACAACACCAAGTCAGGGGTTATGATCCCCTTACCAGTCATCTTAAAAAAAAAAAAAATTTACTGAATATGTACTGTGTACTTGGCATTGTTATATATACGGATGGGCAGTGATACACTTTTCCTGCCCTTGTAAGTTTCAATTATAGGAGAGGAAGATAAGTAAACAGATACATTGTGGTGTTGTATGATGACTGAAAAATAAAGGGATCAACAAAGTATCTTGCATTATTGGCACTCTCATTTAGTTAATTATTAGAACAAACTTAGTAAGACATTTATATCCTTATTAACCTCTGCTGTATGTTAGATATCTATTTTCTTTTTTCCCTGCAACAAGTTTTATAGCATCTATTTGTGAGTAAACTTTTTTTTTTTTTTTTTTTTTTTTTAAAGATGACCGGTGAGGGGATCTTAACCCTTGACTTGGTGTTGTCAGCACCATGCTCACCCAGTGAGCAAACCGGCCATCCCTATACGGGATCTGAACCCGTGGCCTTGGTGCTAACAGCACCGCACTCTCCCGAGTGAGCCACAGGCTGGCCCCTATTTGTGAGTAAACTTGAAGAATTGCTTGCTTTATTCGTGATGGTTGTAATGTTTATGTGAACTAAGAATATATATATTTATTTGTATAATCTTTAAGAAGTTGTCTTAATGAGCACTTTCTAAGTGTCAGGCTTTATGTTAGAAACTGTGGGTATAAAAATGATTAAGATAATTTCTGTTCTAAGCAAAATTAGTCTAGTGATGAAAACTAAACATGTGAAAACACAGATCCTTGGACTCTGGATGGTGAACATTAGGAGGAGGATTTGTTTTATAGATAAAAGAGTAAGGGAATGTGCGAATGATAAAAGAGAGGTAATGAAAAGGAAAGTGGTAAGCGTACCAGAAACAACCATGATTTTACCTAGATCTTGCCCCGCCAAGTTTTGCTTTGTCTGTGGAAAATATTATAAAGCTTGGTGGTAGGGCAGAATGGTGATTGTAGAATTATGTATGCTTTCATATTCTTACTTTCATGTGTTAACTTACAGTTTAAAATGAAATAAATCACATCTTGCGCTAGAGGTATTTACATATTCCTTAATTCAACAGTGTTCCAGTTATGTGCCAGGCTCTTCATTAAGTGTTAAGAAATTGAGAAGTGGTTGCATTCCTGCCCTCAAGGATCCTATAGTTTAATAATGAACAAATAAACAAGAAATTACTTCTCAGGCAACTTCTTCTGCTCAGGCTCCTTTGCAATCTTATCTACAGCTAGTAGTCTTTAAATGTGGGAGTTCTTCAAGGCTAGTTCCTTGATTCTAATCTCTTTTTAATCTACTATGTGACATGTATGATGTCTTGTAATAGGCAGGGTTTCCAGATTTTCTGTCAGCCTGGACTCTTCTCTGAGGGTAAGACCTTTATATGCAGCTGCCTTTCGGATATCTCCTCTTGGATGTTTCAGAGGCACCTCAACTTACAATTCATTAATTCACCTCAATCAGCAAATATTTATTAAGCACCTTCAGTGTGACACAAACCCTTTTAGTTGCTGGGAAACATGACAAAGTCCTTGCCCTAACAGAGCTTATGTTATACTGGATGAATAAAAACAATAAACAGCTAAACAAATAAATATATAATACAATGTCAGGTAGAAATAAGAGTAATGAGAGATAATAAAGCAGGGTAATGAGAGAGCGTGTGACTAGGCATGCTGTTTTAGATAGGGTTATGAGGGTAAACCATTCTGAGTAGTGACATTTATGTAGAACCTGAATAAAATGAAAGAGTGGGCCATGTGAAAATCTGGGGGCACAGCATGCAGGGCAAATGAACAAGAAGTGAAAAGGACATGAGATGGGAATGTGCTTGGCATGCTGGAGGAAGAGGAAAGAGGTTATTATGGCTGGAGCAGAGGGAATAAAAAGATGAGTGGTTGAAATTGTGGTCTGAAAGCTAGCCAGAGGACCGGCCCATAGCTCACTTGGGAGAGTGTGGTGCTGATAACACCAAGGCCACGGGTTCGGATCCCTATATAGGGATGGCCAGTTAGCTTACATGGGAGAGCATGGTGCTAACAATACCAAGTCGAGGGTTAAGATCCCCTTACCTGTCATCTTTAAAAAAAATAAATAAAGCTAGTCAGGTGTTATAATATAGAGGCTTGTGTACTATGCTGAAGACTAAGGATTCTATTCTAAATGTGCTGAGAAATATATGTTAGAACATCTTAGAACAGAGGAATGACATGATTAGATATATATTTAATTTTTAAATTTTTTCTTTTAAATTTTCTTTTATTTTTCTTAAACTTAAATAGTCCCATGATGCTGGAGGCTACCACATTGGACAGCATCATCCTAAGATATTCATATATGTTGTAGTGAGATGGAAAATAATCTAAATATCTGAGAAACCACTGTGTTTCACCTCCTCTGTCTGCCAAAACCATCACTCCAGGGGAGAAAACTCCAAGCTAGAGGAACTTGAAGCTTCCAAGAGCCCTTGGGTTCTGTGTTTCTATGTCCAATGTTTCTGTGGTCCTACGGTTCTAAGACATGTTGTTTCTCTATGTTCTAAAGACTCAGATATGTATTTTAGAAGTATCACTGTGGTTACCATGTAGAGAATAGACTAAGGGGGCAAAAGTTGAAGCAAGGAGTCCTTGTTAAACAATTGCAGTGGTCAAATGATGGTATTTTTACACCAAGGTGGTAGCAGGGGTCTGATTTTGAATATATTTGAAAGGTGGGTGTGTCAGGATTTTCTAACTAGGCTGGATATTAGGTAAGAGAGAAAAATAGAAGTCAAGGATGGGTATTAAATTCTTGGCTTGCAGAACAAGGTGAATTATGGTATAATTTGAGATAGGAGCACTGTAGGATAGAGCAAGTTAGGAGAATGATTAATTTTGTTTGGACATATTAAATTTGATCTGTCAGCTCACGCACATGTTGTTGCATGAAAGAACACAGGCAAAAACATGTATATACTATGTAATTCCACGTTATACGAAACCCAAGAACTGGCAAGACTATTCTGGATGATAGAAGTCAGAAAGTGGTAATTTTTGGAAATAGGTGCCAAATGGGAAAGAATACAAGGGAAATTTATGGGGTGCTGGAAATATTTTATATCTTGATCTGGTTAGTGGTTATATAGATGAACATATGTGCACGTAAGATTTGTGACCATTTCTGTATATATGGTACACTTCAATAAAATATTATAAAATTGAGAGACTTATTATTAGCCTTCAAGTGGGAATGTCATAAAGGCAGTTTGAGATGCAGGCATCTGGGGTTCAGAGCAGAGGCTGGGGCTGTAGATATATATTTGGAGTCAGCATATAGATATTTTGAAGCTATAGGATTAGATGAAATCATGTAGGAAGTAAAAATAAATAGAAAAGAGACATGTAAAAAGAATGTAAATGGGATAGTTCAACATTTAGAAATAGGGAAAGGTCGAAGTATTCATAAAGGAAACCAAGACTTAGTGGCTAGTGCAGTACTAGGAAAACCAGGAGAGAACGGTGCCCCAGAAGCCACAAGAGGAGAGTGTTTCAAGGAGGGAGTGATCCCAGCTATGACAAAAGTTATTAAGAGATTAAATAAAACGAAGATTTAAGACTGAGAATTGTTATGACCAAGAACTAACCAGGTCCTACTCCAGTATCCTCCATCTCAGTTAACAAATATAGTTTAGCATACCAGAAACCTGGGGGTCATCCTCGACACATCCCCTTTTGACATTTCTCTATCTAATTTATTACAAAATCTTGGTACCAGTTTTGTCTCCTACAGAGCTCTCAAACCCACCTATTTCTTTTTGCCTAGGGAGATGAAGATGGCAGGAGTGATTAGCCTCTAGGGTTGCCAGATTTCACAAATAAAGATGCAGAATGCCCAGTTAACTTCAATTCAGATAAGCAGCAAATAATTTTTAATATAAGTATGTCCCAAATATTGCACATGCTTGTATTATTACAGGGGATATACTTAATATTAAAAAATTATTTGATGTTTATCTGAAATTCAAATTTAACTGGGCATCCTGTATTTTATCTGGCAACCCTATTAGCCTCTGAGATAAGACTGAGGAATATGTAAGCAATACAGAGATCATGAAAAGAACTGCATATGCCAAATTAAGGAGCTTGAGTTTTAACTGGAGGGCATTAGAAAGCCTTTGAACGGGCCGACCCGGTGGCGCACTGGAGAGTGCACTGCTTGGGAGCACAGCGGCGCTCCCGCCGAGGGTTCGGATCCCATGTGGAGACCGGTTCCCGCTCACTGGCTGAGCGTGGTGCGGACGCAACACCGAGGGTTGCGATCCCGTTGCCGGTCCCTGGTACGGGCGCGACACCGAAGGTTGCGATCCCGTTACCGGTCAGTAAAAAAGACAAAAAGGAAAAAAAAAAAAAAAAAAGAAAGCCTTTGAAGAATTTTAAGCAAATGATATTAGATTTGCATTTTAGGTATACAAGGAGGACAGTGGACTGCAAAGAGAGGTGAATTCAAAAGCTATTGGAGACCCTGGAGCCTTTGGCCAGCAGGAGGAGGAGGCCGCAGTGGCTGGTGCAGGGATGTCAAGGAAGTCTAAGGTGGTGCTAGGTCTCTTGGTGCTACTGACGGTGGCTGTAATGGCAGGTGTGCACCTGAAGCAGCAGCAGGACCTGCAGAGTTTTCATGATGGACTGATCAGAGACACTGAGAGGCAAAATTAGAAAAAAGAAAACATTTGTCTTTTGGGAGAACAGATTATTTTGACTGAGCAACTTGGAGCAGATAGAAGAGATTAATACATGGAGATTAAACAACACACTTCTAAATAACACGTGGATCAAAGAAAAAATCTCGAGAAGTTTTAAAATATTTTGAAATAAATGAAAATGAAAATACAATGTATCAAAACCGGAGGGATGCATCAAAAGCAGTGTTTAGAGGGAAATTTATAGCATTGAGTGCATATATTAGAAAAGTAGAAAGATAAAACCAATAATCTAAGATTCCACCTTAGAAAACTAGAGAAAGAACAGCAAAAATTAAATCCAAAGTAAGGAGAAAAAAGGAGTAATAAAAATTAGAGCAAAAATCATTGAAATTGAAAGCAGGAAATCAATTAGAGAAAAATCAAGAAAACCAAAAGCTGTTCTTTTGAAAAGATGAATATGATTGATAAGTCTCTAGCCAGGCTAACTAAGAAAAAGAGAGAGATAATACAAATTACTAATATCAAAAATGACAGAACAGACATTACTACAAATGCCATGGTCATTAAAAGGATAAAAAGGAATATTATGATCAACTCTATGCCCACAAATTTGATACCTCGATGAAAAGGACCAATCCTTGAAAGGACACTCTGCCAAAACTCACACAAAAAGAAATAATGTAAGTTGAAACCTAGTAAAGAAGTTGAATCAATAATTAATAAGATTTCAAAACAGAAAGCACCAGGCTCAGATGGGCTTACTGGTGAATTCTACCAAACATTTGAGGAAGAAATTTTATCAGTTCTCTACAATCTCTTCTTGAAGATCAAAGCAAAAGGATTACTTTCTAACTCATTTTATGAGGTCAGCATTACCCTAGTACCAAAATCAGACTGGGCTGGCTAGTTAGCTCAGTTGGTGAGAGTGCAGCCTCATAACATCAGGTCATAGTTTCGATTCCTCATTACCAGCCAGCCAACAACAACAAAAAAAGTAATAAATTGGGCCGGCCCGGTGGCGCACTGGATAGTGCGCCGCTTGGGAAGCGCAGCAGCGCTCCCGCCCGAGGGTTCGGATCCCACATACAGACCGGTTCCCGCTCACTGGCTGAGCGAGGCGCGGGAGCAACACTGAGGGTTGCGATCCCGTTGCCGGTCCCCAGTCCGGTACGGGGGCGGCACTGAGGGTTGCGATCCGTTGCCGGACACGGAAAAAGACAAAAGACAAAAAAAAAAAAAAAAAAGTAATAAATTAAAAAAAAAATTAGACAAAGATATTATAAGAACACTACAGATCAATATTTATCATGAATATAAATGCAAAAATCCTCAACAAAATATTAGCAAACTGAATCCAATAATGTATAAGAAGAATTATACACCACAACCAAGTGGAATTTATCCCAGGCATGCAAGGCTGCTTTGACATTTGAACATCAATTTATGTGATTCATCACATCAATAAGCTAATGAAGAAAATCACATGATCATATCAGCAGATGCAAGAAAAGCATTTGAGAAAATCTGACACCCATTTATGATTAAAAAATAAAAATAAAAACCTCTCAGCAAACTAGGAAAAAAGGGAAACTTTTACAACCTGATAAGGAACATGTAAAAAAAACTCTATAGTGAATAATATCATACTTAATGGTGAGAAACTCAAAGCTTTCTCACTAAGATCAACAGCAAGTTAAAGATATCCCTTCACAATACTGCTTTTTAACATAGTACTGGAGGTCCTAGCTAATGCAGTAAGATGAGAAAAGGAAATAAAAGCTATACAGATTGGGAAGGAAGAAGTAAAACCATCTTCCTTTGCAAATGATGTGATTGTCTATGTAGAAAAACTGAAAGAATTAACAAAATCTGGAACTAGTAAGCAATTATAGCAATGTTGCAAGATACCAGGCTAATACACTAAATTCAATCACTTTTCTATGTATCAGCAAAAAACTAGTTGAATTTGAAATTAAAAGTACATTATGATTTATGTTAGCACCCCCAAAATGAAATACTTACATATAAATTGAACAAAATATGTATAAGATTTATATGAGGAAAACTACAAAACTCTAATGGAAGATATCAAATAAGAACTAAATAAATGGAGAAACATTCCATGTTCATGTATAGGAAGACTCAGCATTGTCAAGATATCAGTTCTTCCCAACTTGATCTATAGATTCAGTGTAATCCCAACCAAAATTCCAGCAAGTTATTTTGTGGATGTTGGCCAGCTGATTCTAAAATTTATGTGGAGAGGAAAAAGACGCAGAATAGTCAACACAGCATTGAAGGAGAAGAACAAAGTCAAAGGACTAACGCTGTCCAACTTTAAGACTTACTATAAAGCTAACGTAATCAAGACTGTGGGTTTGGTGAAAGAATGCACAACTAGATCAATGGAACAGAATAGAGAGCCCAGAAAAGACCCACATAAATATAGTCAACTGATCTTTAAGGAGCAAAGGCAATATAATGGAGGAAATTTGGTCTTTTCTACAAATAGTGCTGGAATAACTGGACATCCTTATGCAAAAACAAAACAAAACAAAACAAAAAAACAAAAAACCTAGACACACCTTGCACCCTTCGTAATGGATCATAGACCTAAATGTAAAATACATAACTACATGGAATTACTACTTGATAGCATAGGAGAAAATCTAGATGACCTTGGGTATAGTGATGACTTTTTAGATATAACACCAAAGGCATAATCCTTGAAAGAAATAATTTATAAGTTGAACTTCATTAAAATTTAAAACTTCTGCTCTGCGAAGGACCATGTCAAGAGAATGAGAGAAGACAAGCCACTATTGGGAGAAAATATTTGCAAAAGACACACTGATGAAGGACTGTCAGTCAGAATGTACAAAGAACTCTTAAAATTCAACAAAATAAGAAAAAATTTAAAATGGGCAAAAGACCTTAACAGACACATCACCAGAGAAGATAAACAGATGGCAATAAGTATATGAAAAGTTGTTCTACGTGGTATGTCATTAGGGAATTGCAAATTTAAAACAAAATGAGTTATTATTATATACCTATTAGAATGGCCAAAATCCAAAACACTGACATCACCAGGTGCTGGAAAGGATGTGTAGCAAGAGGAACTCTCTCATTCATTGCTGGTGGGAATGCAAAATGGTACAGCCACTTTGGAAAACAGTTTGGTATTTTTTCAGAAAATGAAACATACTCTTACATATGATCCAGCAATCACACTCCTTAGTGTTTACCCAGATGAATTGAAAGTGTATGCACACACAGAGACCTGCACGTGGGTGTTTATAGCAACTTTATTCATAATTGCCAAAACTTGGAAGCAACCAAAATGTCCTTCAGTAGCTGAATAGATAAATAAGCTGGTATATTTAGACAATAGAATGTCATTCAATGCTAAAAAGAAATGAGGTGTATCAAGACATGAAAAGACATGAAGAAAACAAATTCATATTACTAAGTGAAAGAAACCAATCTGAAAAGGCTGTATAATTACAGCTATACGACATTCTGGAAAAGTCAAAACTGTGGAGACAGTAAAAAGATTAGTGGTTACTAGGGACTAGGGGGAGGGAGGGATGAATTAGGTGGAGTACAGAGGATTTTTTAGGGCAGACAAACTATTCTGTATGATGCTACGTTGTGGATACATGTTGTTACACATTTGCCAAAACCCACAGAGGATACAACATCAAGATTGAGGGGTTATATGTGTTTGAGGACAGGGATTAGGGTTATTGTTAGGGTTAGGGGGTGTATGGGAACTCTGTACTTTCTGCTCAATTTTGCTCTGAACAAAATAAAGTTCATTCATTTAAAAAAACATAGTCAATTGCATTTAGAATCAAGAAGGAAACTGGTTACTTTAGCAAGAACAATTTTAGTGTGTTAATGAGAGGCAAGCCAGATTAGAATAGGGTAAGAGTTAAGGAAGGTGAGGGAGTAACCTTTACATATAGAGCTTGATTCTAACAGGAAGTAGAGAAAAAGAACATTAAATGGATGGAAAAGCAGGATGACAGGAAACTTTTTTAAAGCTGGGATATCCTAGATCATTTTTTAGGGCTAATTGGAATGATGGAAGGGAGGAAGAGGGCATAAACTGAACTTAATCCACTAGGCAACTAGAGCTCCCTGTGGCCTAGAGATCTAGTTGAACTTGGTCTGAATTTTGCTTCTTTAGCCTAAAGTAATAAAAACTCTTCTCCATGTTTTCTACATTCTCTTTTCCTTAATTCTTTACTTCCTCATCCTTTTTTCCCATGTACTGTCTGTTTCACTCTCCACTAATTCTCTCTCTCTCTCTCTCTCTATCTCTCTCTCTCTCTCTCACACACACACACACACACACACACACACACACATTTCTATACAAATCAAGCAGATTGTACTTTGTGTCTTGCACCTTACATTAAATACCATTTCTATGCTATGTTATATTATGTCCCTTCGAAAGCTGTGCTCATAGTATATGACTATTCCTGAATATGGTCTACCATCCCGGGAATTCTTATGTATAAAAACTTCCCTATCATTCTCCAAAGATATACAAATGGCCAATAAGCACATGAAATGATGTTTGACATCATTAGTCATTAGGGAAATGCAAATCAAAACAACAGTGACATACTACTTCACATCTACTAAAATGATTATGATAAAAAGAAAAGACAGATAATAACAAATGTTGGCAAGGATGTGCAGAAATTGAAATCCTCATACCTTCTGGTGGGAATATAAAATGTTACAGCCACTTTGGAAAGTAGTTTGGCAATTCTTCAAAATCTTAAATATGGATTTACCATAGGATCCAGCAATTCAACTGTAGGGTTTATATCCAAGAGAAAAACATACATCCTCACAAAAACTTGTACATGAATGCTCATAGCAGCATTATTTATAATAGCCAGAAAATAGAATGCCTATCTACTGATGAGTAGTTAAATAAAATGCAGCATATCTGTATAATAGAATATTATTTAGCAATACAAACAAATGAAGCACTGATAAATGCTACAATATGGAAGGAACTTGAAAACATTATGCTATGTGAAAGAAGCCAGTCACAAAAGACCTCATACTATATACTGCAGAAAGCTAATGGAGAAGTAGAATTAAAAAATAATATGAATCTTTCCATAAACTTTTTGAGGATACCCTCATATGATCCCATTTATATGAAATATCCAGGAAAGGCAAATATATAAAGACAGATATAGATTAGTAGTTACTTAGGGCTGGTGGTTGTGGAATAGGGATTGACTGTTAATGAATATGAGATTTCTTTTAGGGAACAGAAATGTTCTAAAATTAGATAACGTCGATGGTTGCAGAACCCTGTGAATATATTATCATTGAGTTTTACACTTTAGATGTGTGAATTTTATGACATGTGAATTACTTCAATAAAATTGTTTTAAAAAAACCTTTTCTATACTACTACATGGAAGAGGGAAGTGCTTGAAAAGATGAGAAGAGGTGGCTCCAGAATACAAGTAAGAACTGACCTTTAAAAGAAGAAGGATATTTTTATTGTGGTAGACATGTAGATGTAGTGGTGGCAGGGCTGGCTTAAAACTTATAAGGACCCCATACTTCATTTAAGTCTCTGCTGTTGCCATCTTGATATTCTTAACTTTTTTATCAAGTGCCCCACGTTTTGCACTGAGCCTGATTTATGAGTTGTGAGTGGTGGCATCTTGTTTGATGGCTACTAGTGTTGCAAGGAAGTGTGAGGTTAGGCTGTCAGCTAAGAATGAGAGGGAAGGATGCCAGAGGTTTAAGGAAAATAGAGTAGGTATGAAATCGTCATGAAAAGCTAGAGAAGTGTAGTAGAATTTTTTGTCCGCTTTTGTGTTTGTGGTGACATTGATATGCCAGATTGTACAATTTTCCCCAGCACTCAGTTGCACTGGAGGTACAAAAGATATGGATGTCAAGGTTCATCTATAGAATGAGAGAGGGATAGGAAAGAAATTATAATGATGGATGGTGCTATATAAGCTAGATAAGGAAGGAGGAAGACAGGAGAAGACTAATGGATGAAGATAAAATGGTAAAATCAGTGAATTGGAGATTGAAATAAGGGAGAAAAGTTATTTCATGAAGATACTTGAGCAGTGATTGGAAGGATATAGGAAGCTATTTGAATGGGTGATTCCATAGTTTCTGTTGAAGGTAAGAGCTAAGGTTTGACCTTGGAGTGACTGCAATGGCACAAGGGAGAAAGGTACTGGAAATGAGGTCAATGAACTGAGGCTAGTTGGTTGGATGGGTTATCCACTTGATAAAACTGCTGAGAATGAGGAGTGAGAGAAAAAGCTGTTTGCAAAGCATGAAATTTTCAAGGAAAGAAAGAAGTCAATAGAGGCCAGTGAATATACATCACTCGTTGCTCCATACCCTTGTTCATTCCTGGGCTAAGAATATCCCTTATGCCTCTTCTACTTCCTTGCTCTATGCTCTCTCTCTACCATCCTCTTTGTACACACATCCCCAACTCAAAATCCTGTCATTTTTTCAGGACCCAGCTCAAATTGCACTTCCATAATTATGGTGAATATAGTTAAACTTTGAACAATATTATAAATAAATCTTGAAAGCATAAGACAAGTTACTTAGCACAAGCAGTCACTGAACAGTCTGTAGTTTTCAAGGCAGGGATTAGTTTAGTAAAGCAACATACTTTCTTATAGTTGCAGTTTCCTGACGTTAGGAAGACTTCTCAAGTGCAGATTATTGCATGATAAAGACAGTTATATAAATATATTTAGTGTTTTCCCTAAACTTTAGTTTTAAATATTGATAAATAGATCTCATTATCATTTGTTTTCTTTTCACAGAACACTATTTGGGAGACTTTAGGGAAATGTGGTAGGGAAACTTTTTGAACTGAGTATTTTAAACTAATTTCTCTTTAAACAGATTTTTAATTTAAATGTATAGAATACATTTTTTTGTAGGAAATTTTTTATCTTTAAGTTTAAATCTTTTTTTATGTTGAAAGAATAGTAGGACGACGAAAATGAAGAACACATGTTAAAGATGAAGGCACTCTTGCTCTCCAGGATTTAGACTGTGTCAGCAGAAATGCAAATAGACTGGGTCAGCAAGAATTCACAAGGCTTAACCGCAAACCACAGACTTCCTATTGAGTTGCCTAGGAGATGGGGAGGTTTGGGAGGGGCTCACAGCTGGTTAAAACATATATAATACATGCCTGTAGGCAATAAAGTTACTTAGTGTGTGCACTGAGTCCCAGAACTTTGTGTCTGGTTTCTGGTTGCCCACCTCCCTAAGCGGCAGCCCCTAGCTCAAGGCGTGCCCTGAGTAACTCACTTCGCTGCACTCTCTTGTCAGGGCTCTGTGTGGCGCTGCTCCCTGGGGGACTCCTGGCGGAGGCTACATGTAGTCTTGCCTCCTGAGACCCCCAGGACCAAGAGAATTGTGCACAGGACATTTGAGAAGTGCTAGAAATGTTTTTGTAGCACTGTGAAATATTTCATGATTATGAATTTGTTTCAGCTTGAAAAAGATTCTGAATGTAGAGATACAAATTTTCAGACAAATTAAATTCTTATCATCTAAAAATCAAGGTTCCACTACCAGCAGACTTCTCATCAGAAGCCCTATAGTTCAGAAGAGAATGGGATGATATATTTAAAGTATTAAAAGAAAAAAACTGCCAGCCAAGAATACTATACCCAGCAAAGCTATCCTTCAGATATGAAAGAGATATAGTGTATTTCCCAGATAAACAAAAACTATGGGAATTCAGCTCCATGTGACCAGCCCTACAAGAAACCCTCTAGGGAGTTCTGCACCTGGAATAAAAAAAAAAAAATTACCACCATGAATACACTAGGAAGAACAAATTCTACTGATAGAACACATAGGCAAATGAGAAAGGAGCAAAAAACTATACCACATCACCTCAAAAAACCAACAAACTCCAAAGTCAAAGAACAACAGAGAAAGAAAGGAACAATAGATACTTAAAACAACCACACAAAAGCAATTAAATGACAGGAATTAGACAGTACCTTTCAACAGCAACACTAAATGTTAGTGGATTGAACTCCCTACTCAAAAGACATTGACTGGTCAGATGGATTAAAAAACTAGACCCAATTATATGCTGCCTACAAGAAATCCACCTCACCTGTAAAGACTCACACAGCCTAATAGTGAAAGGATGGAAAAAGATATACCACACAAATGGAAACCAAAAATGAGCAGGAGTAGCTATTCTTATATCAAATAAAATAGACTTTAAACCAAAAACTACAAAAAGAGAAAAAGAAGGCCATTATATAATGATAAAGGGATCTATCCACCAAGAAGACATAACAATCATAAATATATATGCTCCCAACACTGGCAAACCAAAAGAAGGCCATTATATAATGATAAAGGGATCTATCCACCAAGAAGACATAACAATCATAAATATATATGCTCCCAACACTGGCAAACCCAGATTTATAAAGCAAACATTATTACACCTAAAGCGAGAAATAGACTTCAATACTGTAATAGTTGGGGTCCCGAACATCTCCCTCTTAGCATTAGACAGATAATCTAGGCAACAAATCAATAGGGAAACACAGGATTTGAACTACACTCTAGACCAATTGGACTTGATGGATATATATATATAGAGAACATTTTACCCAACAGCTGGAGAATATATATTCTTCTCATTGGCACATGGAACATTCTCCAAAATAGATCAAGTATCAAGTATCAACAAATTTTTTTTAATTGAAATCATTTCACGTATCTTCTCAGACAACAATGGATTAAAACTAGAAATCAATAACAAATGAAACTTTGGAAATCGCACAAATACTTGGAAGTTAAACAACATGCTCCTGACTGACATATGGGTTAAAGAAGAAATCAAACAGGAAATCAAAAAATTTCTCTAAACTAATGATAATAAAAATGCATTGTACCCATACCTATGGGGTACTGCAAAAGCAGTACTAAGGGAAAAGTTTATTGCAATAAATGCTTACATCAAGAGAATAGAAAGACTTCAAATAAACAACCTAACATTACACCTCAAAGAACTAGAAAAACAAGTACAAGCCAATCCCAAAGTTAGTAGAGGGAAAGAAATAATTAAAATCAGAGCAGAACTAACTGAAATAGAGACCAAAAATATAATACAAAAGATCAATGAAACAAAAGGTTGGTTTTTTGAGAAGATAAAATAGACAAACCACTAGCCAGACTAAAAAAAGGAAGAAAAAGGAGAGAGAAGACCCAAAAACCAAAAATCAGAAATGAAAAAGTGGATATCACATCTGCTTCCACAGAAATACAAATCATTAGAGATTACTATGAACAACTATACAGTGACAAATTTGAAAACCTGGAAGAAATGGGTACATTTCTGGACATACAAACTACCAAGACTGAACCAAGAAGACATAGAAAAACTGAACAGACCAATAATAAGCAACAGGATTGAAGCAGTAATCAGAAATCTTCCAACAAGTGCCTCGGGCTCCCAAGCCAAGGGGGTGGGGGGCCAATTGTCTCAGCCATGCCCCCCGACATCCACAACCAGCCCAGTAATGACCACCAAGCTGTCACTGGAACCCCGTTGGTCTCCTGTGCCAGAATGAAGGGGGTTCTATGGGCCTTGACCAAGCCTTCCCTCCTTCCTACTGCTGCCACCCTCTTTCCTTCCCCCCTCCCCTCTCTCCCCCCTCCCCAACTGCTCTGCAACAACATCTTAGAATGTAAAAACATAGTAATATTAATAAATAAATTTTTTAAAAAAAGATATTGTCCAACAAAGAAAAGCCCAGGACCAGATTCCTTCACTGCCAAATTCTACCAAACATTTAAATAGGAATTAATACCAGTTCTTTCCAAAATGTCCCCCAAAATTGAATCAGAATCCATTCTCCCAAACTCATTCTATGAAGCCAGCATCACCCTGATACCAAAACCAAAGATACAACAATGAAAGAAAACTACAGGCCAATATCTTTGATGAACTTAGACACTAAAATCCTCAACAAAATACTAGAAAACAGAATACAGAAACACATCAAAAAGATTATACACCATGATCACGTGGGATTCATCCCAGGAATGCAAGGATGGTTCAACATATGTAAGTCAATAATGTGATACACCACATCAATAAAGTTAAGAAAACCTTATGATCATCTCAATAGATGCAGAAAAAGCATTTGACAAAATTCAGCAGTACTTCATGATAAAGACTCTCAACATATTAGGTATAGAAGGTAGGTATCTCAATGTAATAAAAGCCATATATGATAAATCCGTTGCCAGTATCATTCTGAATGGGGAAAAGCTGAAAGCTTTCCCCTTAAGATCATGAACAAGACAAGGATGCCTGCTCTCTCCACTCCTGTTTAACATTGTATTGGAAGTACTTGCCAGAGAAATTAGACGAGAAAGAAATAAAGGGCATCTAAATAGGAAAAGATGAAATCAAATTGTCCCTGTTGGCAGATGACATGATTCTCTATACAGAAATCCTGAGAGACTCTACCAGAAAACTCAGAGCTGATAAATGAGTTTAGTAAGATTGCAGGATACAAAATCAGTGTACAAAAATCAGTAGCATTTTTGTACTCCAACAACAAACTAGAAGAAAAAGAGATCAAGAAAGCAAGCCCATTTACAATAGTTATCAAAAAAGTAAAATACCTAAGAGTAAATCTAACCAAGGAGGTGAAAGATCTCTACAATGAGAACTACAAATCACTACTGAAAGAAATTAAAGAAGACACCAAAAGATGGAAAGACATTCCTTGTTCATGGATGGAAGAATCAATGTAGTAAAAATGTCCATACTACCCAAAGCCATCTGCAGATTCAATGTGATCCCCATCAAAATTCTAATGACATTCTCACAGATATAGAAAAAGCAATCCTAACATTCATATGGAACAACAAAACACCCAGAATAGCCAAAGCAATCCTAAGCAAAAAAAGTAAAGCCAGAAGCATTACACTTACTGACTTCAAACTATATTACAAATCTATAGTAACAAAAACAGCATGGTACTGGCATAAAAACAGATGTGTGGACCAATGGAACAGAATAGAGAACCAGAAATCAACCCATGTCTTTATGACCAACTGATTGGGGAAAAGACTGCCTCTTCAATAAATGGTACTGGGAAAACTGGATATATGTATGTAGAAGAATGAAACTTGATCCATACCTCTCACCATATCAAAATCAACTCAAAATGGATTAAAGACCTAAATATAAGGCCTGAAACTTTAAAACTCCTAGAAGAAAACACAGGAAACACTCTAGAATTTAGGACTGGGCAAAGACTTTATGAATGACACCCCAAAAACACAGACAACAAAAGAAAAAATAAACAAGTGGCATTATATCAAACTAAAAAGCTTCTGTACAGCAAAGGAAACAACAGCATGAAAAGACAACCAACACAATGGGAGAAAATATTTACAAACTATGCACCCAACAAGGGATTTATATCCAGAATATACAAAGAGCTCAAACAACTTTACAGCAAAAACCCAAATAATCCAATTAAAAAATGGGCAAAGGAGCTGAATAGATGTTTCTCAAAGGAACATATACAGATGGCCAACAGGTGAAAAAATGCTCAACATCACTAATCATCAGGGAAATACAAATCAAAACCACTTTGAGATATCACCTCACCACAGTCAGACTGCCTATTATCAAAAAGACAGAATAACAAATGCTGCTGAGGATGTGGAGAAAGAGGAACCCTTCTGCACTATTGGTGGGACTGCTAATTAGTACAGCCATTATGGAGAATAGTATGGAGGTTCTTCAAACAAGTACAGATAAAACTACCATATGATCCAGCAATCCCACTACTGGGAACATATCAAGAGAATTGAAAATCATCAGGTCGAAGGGATACCTGCTCTCCCATGTTTATTGCAGCTCTATTTACAATAGCCAGGTGATGGAACCAACCTAAATGTCCACTGATGGATGACTGGATAAGGAAATTGTGGTATATGTACACAATGGAATACTACTCAGTCATAAAAAAGAATGAAATTCTACCATTTGCAGCAACATGGATGAGCCTGGAGAAGATTATCATACATGAAACAATCCAGTTACAGAAAGAGAAATACTGCCTGTTCTCACTGATAACCGGGAGCTGAATCCATAAGTAAATAAACAATAGAGAGAGAGAGAGAAACAACAATCACAGTAGTATGTTGAACTTTCAGAAAGAGAGAAAAGAACTGTGGTTACTAGAGGTGGAAAAGGGGAGGGGCGGGGGAGGGGGAAGGGGGGCTAATGAGGAATTGGTTAACAGATGCAAAGAATGATTGTGTGTTGTAATGATGAATAAACTAGCTATCCTGATCTAACCATCACACATTGTACACAATTATTAAAATCAATGTTATACCCCACATATATGTATAATAAATTATCTTAAATAAATAAAATAAAAAATAAAAATCAAGATTCCATCATCTCACCATAGGTCTGCTCTTGAAAGCAATGCAGATAGATCAGCTACTAACATCCTGCTGCCTCAGCCCCTGGAACCTGCATTGGTAAGCACTAGTCTTTTATTAACTAATAATTCTTGAAAAGACTATGAAAAGAAAATGTACTAATTGGGAAGATTTTGAAATATATAGTTTCTTAACAAATCTAGAAAGAAATCTAGGGAAGCTATATACTTACAACCATATACAAGCTGATATTTTAAAAATGGAACTGGCAGTTGACAATTGTGTCACTTTGGACCTCTGGGAAGCAGATGTTGAGATAGTTTTAAGAGTTCAAGTGGCTTATTGGAGCAGGTAATACCTGAGATAGGAGAGGAGAAAGGAAGCAAAATTGGGCAGGGATAGCCTCAGTCCTCAATGCAGATTTAATAGAAGCTCTCCCAATGAGGAGTTGTATAGCAAAGATTGTTCATTACAAAGTCTTATGTTGGACTGCTGTGCCCAAACATTGGCTGATAGTTGCCTAAGAAGATGGTGGCCTCAGCTTTAGAGTGGAAGCAGATTCTAAAGTTGTTGCAGCTTGGGACTATCAGCTGACTGCACTCCTTGCTGTGGAACGGCAGGTTTTTGTTTAAGGAAATCTAAGCAGAGAACCTCCAAGGTTGCCACAGTGGCAATAATAATAGCTATCATTGAGCTATCATCATATCCTACTCTGCAGACACTACAGGTTCTCTTTACATGTATTTGTAACCCTTGAAAAACAGTCCCTAACGGTAGACTAATCGTCATTGTTCAGATGAGCAAATTAAAAGATTATTAGCTAATAAATTAGAGAACTGACATATTCAGTGTACCTGGTAAATACACCAATAAACATTTTTTTTTTTTTTTAAGATAACCAGTAAGGGGATCTTAACCCTTGACCTGGTGTTGTCAGCACCACGCTCATCCAGTGAGCTAACTGGCCATCCCTACATGGGATCCGAACCCGTGGCCTTGGTGTTATCAACACCACACTCTCCTGAGTGAGCCATGGGCTGGCCCCCAATAAACATTTTTGATAAAAATTTTCCTAATAACTATTCCAGAGTTTGTCTTGTACCAAAAACTAATTTAAGAGATTTTAAACCAGAAGGAAAAGAGTGAAAGAAAAGAAAAAAGAAACCTCACACAAACTTTTCTATGATGTTCAAGTTTTATCTCTGAGTTTGGGTTCCAGAGCTGGCATTATATAATACACACCCATTCAAAAAGAGATTTTTCAGAAGGACATGGTTGTTTCATGGAATCCAAGCTTCAAAAAGGCAGCTGATTCCCAGAAATAAAGCTGCCTGTCTCTGTCTTCCTGTCTTTGTCTATCTTCACTCTTTCTTTCTGCTAAGCCTCACTCCCTGTTTCTTTGTCTTCGTTCTCTAGGGTTTGTCTGTTTCAGTCTCAAGTTCTGTCTCTCTCTTTTCACCCTGTCTGTGACTTGATCTGTTTCTCTCTGTCTCTCAATCTCTTTTTGCTTACAGTTGGTCTCTGTCCTCTCTGTCTTTCTTCTCCTTCCCGTTCTCTTTCTCTGTATTTTCCTCTGTTTTCTCTTACTGTCTTTTGCCTCTCCATCCTCCCTCTGCCCCCTCCTTTTCACTCTCCTCCCCCTTTCCCCTTCTTCCCTTCCCACAACTCCCCTCCTTCCTCCCTCTCTGTCTGTCCTCCCTCTGTTTGTCACTCTTTAGCTCTTGAATATTATCTCTTTCTTTCTTAGCTTTGTCTGTCACTATTTCTTCCTTTGTTCACTTGTCTCTCTGTCTGCCTCTTTGCATCTTGAAGAAATAGAAAATGAGTCTGCATCCTACTTTATAAATTAACTCTGATATTTCTAAATGAAAGTATGAATATACATTTAAACTTATGTATTTTAAGCCAATTATCCATGAAATATATATGTATATATTTTAAAACAGCTTCAGAAATAACTTATATCCCTTTTCATAAAAAGTACAGCAATATACTGGGATTAAACAAATGCTGAAAGTAAATTACCTTTCTTAGCAGTTAAAGATAATAAAGCACCATTTCCTAATTCAACACTCTAATTAGATTTTCTTCCTAATTTAATAGTAATTTCAACCAAGATATTCTCATATAGTTGTTATGTTACATAGAGTTTTCTTGGGAGTTTTCTGACCTAGCTCAAGCCAGAACATTCTTTAGTTTCCTGGCAAATGGTTAAATATTTTATTAGTATTACACATTGTGATCTAGTCTACTAACTTTAAATTGTAGTTTTACTATATTAAAGTAGCTTATTTCTTTCTTCTATTCAATCCCCTATTTCATAAAACATTTATAGAAAGCAAATTCCAGTAGTCCTGATAAGAAAAGCAGAGGCGTGTTTACAAGTACTCCATCTTCAGAGACAGCTGATTTTGTGGTAAGTGTTAGCATTTGGCACTTGTATTATCTGTTTTCTGGTCCCCCCTCTCCTCATTCTTCTATTTGTGTCGTAGCAGTGGAATTTTGCCTATAGAAAGTAATATCTGTGTTCTTTTTGTTGCATAAACATACTTTCATTGGAAGTACTCTGTATATTGCTATCTATGTAAGGGAAAAAGAAAGATTAGAATACTGCAGCACCATCCAGGGTGCTCTTTTTCCTTTTTATTTTTTTCTGTGCTAAGAAATATGTAACATAAAATTTAGAATTTTAACCATTTTTATGTACACTGTTTAAGAATATTCACATTGTTTTGCAACTATCTCCACCATCTATCTCTAGAACTTTTTTCATCTTGCAAAACTGAAACTTCATACACATTAAACGATAACTTTCTATTTCTCCCTCCCCCAGCCCCTGGAAATCACCATTCTACTTTGTCTCTATGAATTTGACTTCTGTAGGTACCTCATATAAGTGGAATTATATAGTATTTGATCTTTTGTGACTGTCTTATTTCACTTAGCATAATATCTTCAGGTTCATCTATGTCGCAGCATGTATCAGAATTTCCTTTTTTATTATTATTGTAATATAGTTGATTATACATATCTGTAGGTTATGGAATTGAATATCAATAGTGTGTGCAATATGTGATGCTCAAATCAGGATAATTAGTATATTCAACATTACACAATCTAATCGTTTTTCATGGCCCTTTACCACTTCCTCCCTTACTGCCCCCCCACCCTCACCCCACTTCCCCATCTCTGGTAACCTCAGTTCTGTTCTCTCCTTTTGAAAGTTCTATGAATTGTTGTGATTGTGTCATCTTTCTTTTTTTATTATTTATTTGTTTATTTTTTAGCTTGCACTTATGAGTGAGGACTTGCAGTAATTCTCTTTCTGTGCCTGGTGTATTTCACTTCACATGATTTTTCTCTAGGTTCATCCATGTTGCTGCAAATGGCAGGATTTCATTCTTTTTATGGCAGAGTAGTATTCCATTGTGTAAATATACCACATTTTCCTTATCCAGTCATCTGATGATGGACATTTAGGTTGGTTCCAATTCTTGGCTACTGTAAGCAGAGCTGCAATAAACACAGGAGTGCAGGTATCCCTTCAACATGATGATTTCCATTCCTTTGGGTATATGCCCAGTAGTGGATTTGCTGGATTATTTGGCAGTTCTATCGGTAGTTGTCTGAGGAAACTCCATACCATTTTCCATAATGGCTGCACCAAATTTGCAGTCCTGCCAACAGTGTAGGAGGGTTTCCCTTTCTCCACATCCTTACCAGCATTTGTTATTCTCTGTCTTTTTGGTAATAGCCAGTCTAACTAGGGTGAGATGATATCTCAGTGTGATTTTGATTTGCATTTCCCAGATGCCAAGTGAAGTTGAGCATTTCATCTGTCTGTTGGCCATGTGTATGTCTTTCTTTGAGAAATGCCTATTTCTCAAAAGACAGTGGTTCATGAGGCACACAACCTAAAGCTCTGGTACTCTGAGTTTGCCTTTCAGCATGGAGTCCTGTATGATAGGGAAACTGGGAGACTTGGGGATGGGTGAGAAGATGCTGAGGCTAGCTTGAAACTTTTGATAGTACCACTTGCCTTGAACAAACTGTGCCTCTTCTCCTGCTGGGTCTTCAAGAAATCATTGCTCAGATATTTCTGTTGTTGGCATGTGAACATACCCAGGGTCTTTTTCAACTGAAGACCCAGCCCAAACCCTTCCTTATTCGATGGCTGGAAAACCTTAGTTGATGGTTCTGGTTCATCAGAGTACTGTGAGAGAGAAAATTGCAGCCTGAACACAATAGGTTCTGTCTGGAGGAACTTCCATGCTGTAGAGACTTCCTCCTGATGTATACAGAGTTCTCACTTTAGATTTTCTTCACAGCTTTAATGTCTGCATCAAGCTGTGGGTGTCAATACAGGTAAGTGGCACAGCTCCCCTGAACTCCGTAGAAAAATTCCTCTGATTCATTATCTCCCTTTGAATCATCATCATTCCAGAATTGGCCTTTGATGTCCATTGGCCTTTGATGTCAGCACTAGGCAGCACCCCTCTCTACCACCAGCTGAACCCAGGCCAACAAGAAGGGCATTTAGGAGGCCACACAGGGAGACAAGGCAGGGGATGATGTTAGAGGCAACCGGAGATCTGCTGGGTGTGATGGGCTCTGCTGTTGTGGTAAAAAGTCACTGTCCTTCAAGAGTAGCTGAGAACCAGAATATGAAGATCTCGTGGCTGAGTTCATGAGATTTGAAAATAAACAGTCAAGTGCTGATCTAGATGATCACAAAAGAGTAAAGAGGGAGGCACTAATATCCAGCCTGGATTGTCTTTGGGTCAGTGGTAGGATGATGGCAGCATAAGCCAGAAGTGCTAATTTTTTCAAAGTCTTTGTCACTAGAAATCAAGAAAAACTTACCCTGTCTCCAAGGGCTGTTGCTGCTTCCTTTCTGGGCATCCCTGGGCCACGTGCAGCGGCCGCTGATGGTATGAGTGGCCCGGGATGCCTTGCAGGGGTGGAGTGGCAGGCCAAGGGGCAGGGACCAGGCTGGGCCAGGCGGGCAAGGTTGTGCACCCCATGCCTCTTCATTCTGACACAGGCTCACTTGAGCCACTCTGAGCACTGGCCATTTGTGTTTGTATTGAGATCCTTTGCCCAAAATTATTTGTCTTTTTAAATTGTTGTGAAAGTTCTTTGTACTCATATGTTCTCAATACAAGACGCTTAGCAGAGAGATGATTTGCAAATATTTTTTCCTATTTTGTGAGTTAAATACTAGTGTCTTTTAATAAACAAAAATACTTTTGAGAACACTTAATGGTTTGACATTTAAAGGTCCAAATTTTGTTGCTAAATTAATCTCAGACTAATTACAGTTTGCCTTATTTCACAGCTTGTTGCTTCCAAATGAGGCATGTAGATCCCCCTCAGTTATAAGCTGTTATACCTTGGCTGGGCATACTAAAGAAAGCTAGTTGATCAAGGACCTCTGGGAGACTTTCATTCTCCAGTGTCTCACTTTAACATGACCTTCTTAAGACTCTTCTAAGATATACATGGATAGGCATGAAATTATTCTGTTGTCATAAGAAGAGGAGGTAGGCAAGAGCAGATCCCCCACCCTGAAACCCCACACTGTGCATCTAACAATCCGTTTTAGGCACCCATTGTCTAGCCTAGGTTCAGGCCAGATTACCCTAGTCAGATGGTCAACTTGCCCTAGCTCCTCGGAGTCCCCATGTAAGAGTATGTATCATGAGTACAGTTTTAGATATTTTGAATTTGATGCAAAAATGTGTGGTGATTTCAGTAACCTGACAGAGATATGGACATGGTGCTCAGGAGAGAGTTCTATATTAGAGATTTAAAAATCTGTGGTGTTCAGTGGTAAACAAGAAGAATATAGGGCAGAACATTAGAGAATGGTAACATCTGTAGGAAGAGCAAGGGAAATTATCACAGGAGGAATTGTTGCTGGGGTTGATAAATTTCATTTTTTAGGCACTTGATAAATATTTATGAGGTGAATGAATAGAAAAAATTATATACAAACAAAAATTCCCATTTAAAAAATTACTTTAAAGCAAAGGGGTAAGGGCCGGCCCATGGCTTACTTGGGAGAGTGTGGTGCTGATAACACCAAGGCCACAGGTTCGGATCTCTATGTAGGGATGGCTGGTTAGCTCACTTCGGAGAGTGTGGTGCTGACAACACCAAGTCAAGGGTTAAGATCCCCTTACTGGTCATCTTTAAAAATATAAATAAATATAAATATAAATAAATAAATAAATCTGCAAAAGCTTGTAAGGAAAGTAGAAAAAGTTTAGTCATGGGCCGGCCCGTGGCTCACTCGGTAGAGTGCGGTGCTGATAACACCAAGGCCCCGGGTTCGGATCCCACATAGGGATGGCTGGTTAGCTCACTTCGGAGAGTGTGGTGCTGACAACACCAAGTCAAGGGTTGAGATCCCCTTACCGGTCATCTTTAAAAAAAAAAAAAGCAAAAGAGTATACAACTTTCTTTATAGATTAATGTGTCCCCAGTTAAACATGCATCTTTTGAAAAATTATTTGCGTGTCAGTAATTATATTTATTCAGATGAAATTGTTTATATGTCAAGTTCACAAGAAAATGCTTCCAGTGAGATAGTATTTACAACTTTCCTTTAATTTCTTAGAAGTAATCGTTTTTACATTTAACTTCTACAAGAGTAATATATTCCTTTATAGATTGATTTGTCCTCAGTGCAAAAAGCATCTTTTGAAGAATTATTTCCATATGTCAGCAATTATGTTAATTCAAATGAAATTATTGCTGTGTCAAGTTTGCAAGAAAATTCTTCAAATGAGGTAGTATTTTCGATTTTTTCTTCAATTACTAATTTTGTTGTATTAAATACTTTGTATGTAAAATACTTTAAGAAATCTGTAACTCAGTTGAGGCAAACCTCATCTACATGTGTGTGAAGCAGAATCTCTTATCAGATATGTTTTGAAAATATTTTCTCCCATTCTGTGGGTTGCCTTTTTACTCTTAATTTTGATACACAAAATATTTTAATGTTCATGAAGTCCGATTTGTCTATTTTTTTGTTGTTGCCTATGATTTTTGTGTCATGTTCAAGAAATCATTGCCAAATCAAATGTCATGAAGCCTTTGCCCTATGTTTTATTCAAAGAGTTTTATTTTTTTAAGTCTTAACATTTAGATCTATATGTCTGCTTTATGCCAATACCATACTATTTGGTGACTGTAGCCTTGTATATGTTTTTTCGGATGGGTTTTTATTTTTCTGCCAAAACCACCATTGGGATTTTGATAGGGATTACAATGAATGTGTAGATCACTTTGGGTAGTAATGACATCTTAACATTAGTAGGTCTTCCAGTCCATGAACATGGCCTGTGTTTTCATTTATTTTTGTATTCTTTAATTTCTTTCAGCAGTGTTTTGTAGTTTTCATTGTGTAAGTCTTACTTCTTTGGTTGATTCCTAAGTATCACTTTTGATACTGTTACAAATGGAATTGTTTTCATAATTTCCCTTCAGATTGTTCGTTGTTAGTGTGTAGAAATGAAATTGATTTTTGTGTGACTTTGTAGACTGCTACATTGATGAATTTATTTATTAGGTTCTAACAGTTTTTAAATGGAATGTTTAGGGTTTTGCACATGTAAAATTATATAATCTATAAACAGGTAATTTTACTTCTTCCTTTCCAATTTGGATGCCTTTTATTTCTTCTTTTTGCCCAATTGTTCTGGCTAGAACTTCCAGTACTATGTTGAAAAAGTAGATATCCTTGGGCCGGCCCGGTGGCGCACTGGAGAGTGCACCGCTTGGGAGTGTGGCGGCGCTCCCGCCGAGGGTTCGGATCCCATGTGGAGACCGGTTCCCGCTCACTGGCTGAGCGCGGTGCGGGCGCAACACCGAGGGGTTGCGATCCCGTTACCGGTCAGTAAAAAAAGACAAAAAGGAAAAAAAAAAAAGTAGATATCCTTGCTTTGTTCCTGATCTTAGAGAAAAAGCTTTGGGTTGCGATCCCGTTACCGGTCAGTAAAAAAAGACAAAAAGGAAAAAAAAAAAAGTAGATATCCTTGCTTTGTTCCTGATCTTAGAGAAAAAGCTTTGGGTTGCGATCCCGTTACCGGTCAGTAAAAAAAGACAAAAAGGAAAAAAAAAAAAGTAGATATCCTTGCTTTGTTCCTGATCTTAGAGAAAAAGCTTTGGGTTGCGATCCCGTTACCGGTCAGTAAAAAAAGACAAAAAGGAAAAAAAAAAAAGTAGATATCCTTGCTTTGTTCCTGATCTTAGAGAAAAAGCTTTGGGTTGCGATCCCGTTACCGGTCAGTAAAAAAAGACAAAAAGGAAAAAAAAAAAAGTAGATATCCTTGCTTTGTTCCTGATCTTAGAGAAAAAGCTTTCAGTCTTTCACCATTGAGTATGATGTTCACTGTAGGGTTTTCGTATGTGGCTTTTATTATGTTTAGGTAGTTTTCTTCCAGTTCTTTGTTGAGTATTTTTAGCATGAAAGGGTGTTGAAATTTGTCAAGTGCTTTTTCTGCATGAATTGAGATGATCATGCTTTCCTCCCTTCATTCTATTATATGTGGTACATTACATTGCTTGATTTTTGATGAACCATCCATGTGTTCCAGGAATAAATCCCACTTGGTCATGGTCTATAATCTTTTTAATATGCTGAAGAATTCAGTTTGCTAGTATTTCATTGAGGATTTTTTGCATCAATGTTTAAAAGGAATATTAGCCTGTAGTTTTGTTGTTGTTGTTGTTGTGTCTTTGGCTTTGTTTGACTTTGGGTGATGCTGGTCTCATAGAATGAGTTATGAAATATTCCCTCCTCTTTAATTTTTTGGAAAAGTTTAAGAAATATTGATATTAGTTCTTCTTTAAATGTTTGGTAGAATTTACCAATGAAGACATCAGGACTAGGACTTTTTTTTGTTGGGAGATTTTTGATTACTGATTTAATCTTCTTACTAGTTATAGGTCTATTCAGATTTTCTATTTCTTTGTGACTTAGTCTTAGTAAGTTTTGTGTTTCTAGGAATTTGTTCATTTCTTTAGGTAATCCAATTTGTTAGCATAACAATCATTCATGGTATTCTCTTATAATCTTTTTTTTTTTTTGTAGAATCAGTAGTAATATTACTACTTTCATTTCTTGTTTTAGTAATTTGAGTCTGCTCTGTTTTTTTTCCTGGTACATCTAGCTAAAGGTTTATCAATTTTGTTGATCTTTTCAAAGAACTAACTTTTGGTTTCATTGACTTTCCTCAGTTGCTTTTCTGTACTCTATTTTGTTTATCTCTGTTCTAATTTTCATTATTTCCACCCATCTGCTAGCTTTGGGTTAGTTTGGTCTTTTTTTATTCCTTAAATTGTAAAGTTAGATTCGAGATCTATCTTGTTTTTTTAATATAAGCATTTGTAACTGTACATTTCCCTCTTATCACTGCTTTTGCTGTGTACCATGAGTTTTGGTATATTGTGTTTTTATTTTCATTGGTCTCTATATATTTCATAATTTTCCTTTTGATTTTGTCTCTGATCCATTTGGTATTTGAATGTGTTGTTTAATTTCCACAATTTTGTGAATTTTCCAGTTTTCCTTCTATTTTTGATTTCTAACTTCATCCCATTTTGGTCCGAGAAGAAATAAGATATATGTCTTTTAAATCTCTTGAGATTTAATTTGTGGATTAATACATGGCCTATACTGTAAAATATCCCAGGTACACTTGAGAAGAATATGCATGCTGTTGTTGGTGGGAAGAGTGTTCTTTATCTAGTAGTTAGATCTAGTTGATTTATTGTGTTAAGATCTCTATTTTTTTACTTATCTTCTGTCTAGTTGTTCTATGCATTACTGAGAGGGACGTATTGAAGTCTCCAACTATTATTGTCGAACTGTTTATTTCTCTCTTCAATTCTCTCAGTTTTTGCTTCGTATATTTTGAAGGTCTGTCATTAATTGTGTAATTGTTTATATCTTCTTACTGTATTGAAACTTTTATTTGTATATAATGTCCTTCTTCATCTCTTACCATGCTTTTTAAAAAAAATTTAAAGTCTATTTTGTCTGATATTAATATAGCCACCCTGCTTATTCTCTTTTGGTTACTATTTGCATGGAATATCTTTTTTAATCTTTTCATTTCCAGTCTGTTTATGTCTTAGGATCTAAAGTGAGTCTCTTATAGATAATATATAGCATGTGTTTTTATCCAGTCCACTAATTTCTGTGTTTTGACTGGAAAGTTCCGCCCTTTAAAGTACATTTAAAGTACAGACAGTCCCTGACTTGAGAAGAATATGTATGCTGTTGTTGGTGGGAAGAGTGGTTTGACCTTACAATGGGCTTATCGAAACTATATTAGCCCATTTTCTGTTGCTTACAACAGAATACCTGAAACTGGGTAATTGATAAGAAAACTAAATTTATTTCTTAGAGTTTTGGAGGATGAGAAGCCCAAAGTCCAGGGGGCATATCTGGTGAGGGTATTCTTCTTGGTGGGAACTCTACAGAGTTGCATGGTAATGAAGGTATCATGTGGTGAGAATGGCAAGAGTGTTTTCATGTGTTGTCCTTATAAAGCCACCAGTCTACACCCATGATAACCTATTAAACCATTAACCCGTTACTCATGAATGGATAAGTCCATTCATGAGAGCATAGTTTTCATGATTCAGTCACCTCGTAGGGCCCTACCTTTCAACATTGGGAATCAAGCTCCCAACATGAGCTTTGGAGGAGACAAATATCCAACCCATAGCAGGGATGTGACCCTATTGTAAGTCGAGGAACATCTTGACTTATGATGGTTCGACATAATTCTTCAGCTTCATGATGGGTTTATTGGGGTATTAAGTGCATTTTTTACTTACAATATTTTTGACTTATGATGAGTTTGTTGGGATATAACTCCATTGTAGGTGAAGGAGCATCTGTAATTACTGATTACAGATCAGTAGGAAGGAGACCCTTCTGTTGTTTTGCTCTTTGTTTCCTATATGCCTTATAACTTTTTTGTCCCTTATTTCCTGTGTTACTGTCTTCTGTTGTGTTTAGTTGATTTTTTTATAGTGAAGTGTTTAAATTTCTTTCTTATTTTGTTTTGTCTATATTCTATAGCTGTTTTCTTTCTGACATTTTGCTCTTTATTTCCTATATGGCTTACAAATTTTTTGTTCTTCATTTCTTGCATTATCATCTTCTTTTGTGTTCAGTTGATTTTTTGTAGTGAAATGTTTGAATTTCTTTCTTATTTTGTTTTGTCTATATTATATGTATATAGTTACTTTCTTTGTGGTTACCAGGGGGATTACATTTAACATCCTAGAGTTATGACACTCTAATGTGAATTTTTTTTTTTTGGTAGCTTAAACCCTGGACCTTGGTGTTACAACACCACCCTCTAACCAACTGTGCTAACCAGCTAGCCCTTCGTAAAGTCTAAAGATTAAACAGTAACTCAACTCTGTTGCTGAAAAATATAAGTACCGTAGAATACTTTTAAGTCTAATCATTCCATCCCAACCTATATATTTTTGTTTTACAGTATTTGGAGTCTGTCTTTTTTTTTTTAACCCAAAATTATAATCATCAGCATCATTATTAATTTACGTAGTTTGTTTTTGTTACATATATTTAAATTTGCTTACTTTTTGCCTTTTAGACCATCCTTTTAAGATCATTTTTCTTCTTTCTGTTGTTCATCATTTAGATTAGTTTCTTTAGTGAAGGTCTTTGGTGGTAGATTGCCCCAGGTTTTTAAAAATGCCTCTAAATTGCCCTCATTCCTGAAAGATAGTTTTTCTGGGTACACATTTCTAAGTTGGCAGTAATTTTCTCTGTGCCCCTTGATGGTATCATTCTACTGTCTCCTGACTTACATGTTGCAGTTGCAACTCTCCTGTTAGTCTAATTGTCATTTCCTTGTATATTACATATATGCAGAAAAGCATTAACTCAACAGGCTTGCACATTTCCAGGGTCCTCAGGACTGTTCTTTGGTTGGGCTCCTTGAAGATGACCTCTGAGCCCTCGGAGTATTCTGCCTGATAAGTGTCTTTGTATGTCTGAGGTCTTGGGCCATGCCATGTAGTTTATTCTAGCAGTGTGGGTTATGGCAAATACCTGTTTTTGATGCCTGAGACTTTGGGTATCAATTTAACCTCTTTGGGATGAGGTCTGAGTATCTGAGGTCAGTTACCCAAGCATGCAGTGCTTTTTATTTGGGTGACTGGCCCCATGTAAAAATCCTGTTGTTAAGGCTCACTGACCTTCCTTGGTTGGCAACACTTTAAACATGGGAAGATTAAGTGCTGTCCATGTGACTGCCCTAAGGACAACTGGAAGCTTGTTCTCCTAGACTTGGCCCTATGTGCCTTTTCCCTTTGTCGATTTTAATCTGTATCTTTTTGCTGTAATAAACTGTAATTGTCAGTGTAACCATAAGTATCTGTATCTTTCCTAATATTTTAACTGCTTAAGTAATTAATAATAGAGAAGAATGTGTTGAAATTAGCCTTTATTATGATGGCATATTTGTTAGTTTCTTCCTGTGGGTCTATAAAATTTTGCTTTGTATATTTTGAAGCTATTTTATTGGCTCCATATACATTTTAAGTTGTTATATATGCTGATGAATTGAACCTGTTTTTTCATTCTTTAGCAAGCCTCTTTATTCCTAATAATGTTTTTTTTTGGATCTCAAATTCTGTTTTGTCTGTTATAAATATAGTTGTCTTATAAGGATTCAGCTGTCTCATAGGATCAGTTACCAGATAGAATAGACAAGGATTCTGTTATCAGATAGGATTCATCTTTTCTGAATCCTATAATCCTTCTAGCAAATCAATGAGCCTGAGGGTGGTCTTGGAGACTGACACAATATATGTTTTCTTTCTGGCTTCTTTGAAGGTCTCCTTACTTTGGGTATGCTATAATTTCACTGGAATACGTACATTAATGGATTATTATTTTTGTTTGCTGTTCTTTTTAATTCTAATTTTGCTTAGAATATTAGATTTCCTGAGTCTGCGGATTCACGTTTTTCATCAATTTGGAAAATTTCTCAGATGTTATCTGTTTTATTCTCTCTGGAATGGTAATTAGCATATGTTAGGCCTCATTCTATCCTCCGTATCTCTCAACCTCTCCTTAATATTTTTTTATTTATTTGTTATATTTGGGGTAATTTCTTCAGTAATTCTGTCATCTTTGTCTACTCTGCTGCTTAAGCCTCCCATTGAATTTTTTAATTCAACAATTATATTTTTCATTTCAAGAAGTTTTGGTTGTTGGGCTGGCCTGTGGCTCACTCGGGAGAGTATGGTGCTGATAACACCAAGGCCATGGGTTCGGATCCCATATAGGGATGGCCGGTTAGCTCACTGCATGAGCGTGGTGCTGACAACACCAAGTCAAAGGTTGAGATCCCCTTACTGGTCATCTTAAAAAAAAAGAAAATATATGCGAATGTGACTTGTACACACCTATATGTGCACACAAATACATCTAAAATATACATCTTAAACATTAAAAAAAAAAAAAAAGTTCTGGTTGTTTCTTTATCAAATCTGCTTTTCATTCCTGATAGTTTCTTGTTGCTCATTCATCCTTGAGATTTCAGTTGCTAAACCTTTATTTTATATACTGCTATTCCATTCTGATTTGCCAGTTTCGATATCTGATGTTGTAGGGGTTTGGATCCATTGTTTGATATTCATCATTTATTATATAGTCTTACACTTAGTAGCTTGATTTCTCATGAATCAGTACTTCCTTTAGTATCATTATACTGAAATTTTAGGAGGAGATGAAATGTATTTTGTCCTTTATTTCTGCCTAGACTATTCTTTTTTTTTTTTGTCTTTTTGTCTTTTTTCGTGACCGGCAACGGATCGCAACCCTCAGTGTCGCACCCGTACTGGACCGGGACCGGCAACGGGATCTCAACCCTCAGTGTTGCCCCCGCTCCTCGCTCAGCCAGTGAGCGGCCGGTCTGTATGTGGGATCCGAACCCTTGGCGGGAGCGCTGCCGCGCTTCCCAAGCGGCGCACTGTAGCAGTGCGCCACCAGGCTGGCCCCTGCCTAGACTATTCTTTTTTTTTTTTGTCTTTTTGTCTTTTTTCGTGACCGGCAACGGATCGCAACCCTCAGTGTCGCACCCGTACTGGACCGGGACCGGCAACGGGATCTCAACCCTCAGTGTTGCCCCCGCTCCTCGCTCAGCCAGTGAGCGGCCGGTCTGTATGTGGGATCCGAACCCTTGGCGGGAGCGCTGCCGCGCTTCCCAAGCGGCGCACTGTAGCAGTGCGCCACCAGGCTGGCCCCTGCCTAGACTATTCTGAGCTGAATCTTGAACAACAGCTCTGACACTGACCGTAAGACTGACCCTGACCATTTATTTTCTTGATCTTACTTGATAGGAATCCTATGGGCCTAAAGTGGGGATCCATTTTCCTAAGAGGACTTGTATATGTTTCTACTACAACAGCTATAGGTAGGGCTGGGTATCAATCTGGGAACACTGTAGCCACCTTTAAAGATTCTTGCTTAGTGCCAGAATCTCGGGTTTAGCATTCCCTCCTTTTAATGGCCCATTAACAGTGCCCTTGTCTGAGCCAGTCACTATGTTCAGCAGTAAGGAATATGTTGATTGGCTTGGCTGAGGGTCTTGGCCATTGTGGTGCTCAGAAGTTATCCACTTCACCTGACCTATAGGAAGGTGTAGTGCACAGACCGGTAGAGTGGGTAGATTCTCCCAAGAAAACTGTTACTGTTCCATACGAGAAGAATGGAGAACGAATGCTAGGCGGGAAAATAGCAGATGTCTACCACAGAGGATAATATGAATTTTACAGTAGAAGAGGTTTCCATACAGACTTTATTTAAAATGGGAGATCCCTGGATAAATACATATCTCTACTTCTGAGTTCTGAGAACCAAAATACGTTACTTCTGAAAGACATGGCATTTCTTTATTCTAGAGACTGTTTGCTTGATTGGAAATTATCAAAATCATCTGAGTTGAGAAATCAAGGAATCTACCATTTAATTCAAAATTAAATTTAAATTTGTGTTTTAACTCAATAAATTATGCAAACTTTCTCTCCCACTTTGGAGAACTTGAATCATAACTCTACTGTTATTTGCTCTCTGTCTTTGAGTTATCCAGTAGCTCTGAAACTAAGTTTCTTCATTTGTAAAATGGGGATAATATGATCTAGTCTTGCTTGGTTCTTGTCAGCAAATGTTTTAAAACCAATTAGTGTCTGGAGTGGAATAAGCATTTAATTAGTGCTTGCTGTTATTAATACCTATGAAATATGGATATTGAGACTATTTGCATTTGAAACATGACAACATATAAATCTAGCATTTAAAGAAATTATGCAATATCTGCTTTTTTTCTTTTCCAGTTTCCTACAAATACATCAGAAATGTGTTGTATTATTAGAGCATCACCAGGAACTAGACAAGTGAAAAGTAAAGGTGTTATTGTAAAGAAGAAGAAATATTCTCCTCCTAAAGATATTCCTCAAGGTACTGTAGTATGAATGCAGAACATACTTTTTTTGGATGACATAAAACATTTTTTCTTTGTAAAAACACAAGAAATTACATTATAAATCGTATTCTGAGAGTTTTTACACAAAGTAGAAATAGTAAAATTATAAAAATCTGAACAGGTTTCAGAAAGAGAGTAAAATAACTTTTTTAAAGACAAATACTTCGGGCCGGCCCGTGGCTCACTTGGGAGAGTGCGGTGCTGATAACACCAAGGCCTCGGGTTCGGATCCCATATAGGGATGGCCGGTTCGCTCACTGGCTGAGCGTGGTGCTGGCAACACCAAGCTAAGGGTTAAGATCCCCTTACCAGTCATCTTTTTAAAAAAAAAAAAAAAAAAAAAAGACAAATACCTCATCTTTTGAAAAATGAGTTTATGACATTGATTTAAAATTTATTTATCTAGGATATTTCCTTTTATAAGTACTCAAAATTTAGTGTTGTTTATGTTTCATTCTTAGATAGGAAGGCATTGTTGCATTCACATAACATTGGTTGAGTACTTCCTCTATGAAAGGCGCTGTGCTAAGAACCTTATTATATCATTAATTTCTCCCTTTGACTTTACGATAGACAGGATGCATATTGTTATCCCCATTTTACATATTAAGACTCAGGCTTAAAGTAGAGTGCAATTTGTCTAAGATCATACTGCTACCAACTGGTGGAGAGGAATTCAATCTTTCAAGACTTCTGGACTAAATTAGTTCTTTTTTGTACTCCCCTCACTGTATTTCAGACAGAATGTCTAATTACTCAGTGGAGTTTTGGAACCTTTTGTGAGTAAGTTGCCAGAGAAGTAATTGAAATTTAATGGATTATGTATAACTTCAGTCCAATCAAGCTGTCCTCTTTTGGTCCTTGTTCTCATTTCCTTCACACTGCCTGCCCTGAGCATTTTCTAAGTCCACAGAGATCTCTCTCTCTTTTTTTTTAAATAAGTTCCTTGAATACTTAATGCTGCTCATTTGACACTTAATAATTTTATTAGTCAGAGTTCTCCAGTAAAATAGAACCAATGGAGTATAGACAGATAGATAGATATAGATATAGCTCTCATATATCTAGATATTTATATAAGAATATTGATATCTAGATATATGAGAGATGATTTATTATGGGAATTGGCTCATGTGATTTTGGAGCCTGAAAAGTCCTGTGACATGCCATCTGCAAGTTGGAGAACCAGGGATGCCAGTGGCATAGCTAAGACTGAATCTGAAGGCCTGAGAACCAGGGGAGCTGACAGTGTAACTCTCAGTCCAAGGCTGAGGACCTGAAAGCCTGCGGGACCACTGGCACAAGACCCAGAGTCTATAGGTCAGAGAACCCAGAGTTCTGATGTTCAAGGGCAGGAGATATTCTTCCCAGAACACAGAGAGTAAATTTGGCTTTCCTCTGCCTTTTTGTTCTATCCAGACCTTCAACTGATGACATGGTGCCCGTCCACATTGGGTGAAGGCAGATCTTCCTTAATTGGTCTATTGATTCAAATGCTGATGTCTTGCAGAACACCCTCACAGACATACCCAGAAATAATGCTTTTCCAGCTATCTGGGTATCCCTTAACCTAGTCAAGTTGATACCTAAAAGTAACCCATCACAATAATATACCACTACCTGACATAATTTGCAATGCTGACTTTTCGTATTTCTTAAGTTATGAAGTTTTTCAAGGACAAAGACCACATAATAGACTATTTCTATCCCTATCTCTGATAACATTAGCGTGGTGGTAGGAAATAGTAGATGCCTATATCAGTCAGAGTCCTGCCAAAGAAACAAAGCCAATAGAATGTATTACACACACACATGCATATATATGTATATATGTATATGTATATGTACATAGATATACACACACACAAGGGTACTTCAAAAACTTTGTGGAAAAATAGAATGAAAAGATAATACAAATCTCTCCATGAACTTTTTGAAGACCCCTATACTTACACACATGTACACATATGTTTATACACATATGTATGTATATTTATGCACATACGCAGATTCATATATGTGTACTCATATATACGTGTATATATAAAGTGATTTATTTAGAGGATTTGACTTAATGTGATTGTGAAGTCTAGCTGAGCAAGTCTGAAAACTGTATGGAGGCTGGAAACTCTTGGGCAGAAGCTGATGACACAGTTCACACATAGATTTCTTGTTCTTCATAGAAACCTCAGTTTTGCTTTTAAGGCCATTCAGCTGATTGGATTAGGCCTGCCCACATCAAGGATAATCTTCACTACTTAAAGTCAGCTATTATAGATGTTAACCATATCTGCAAAATACCATCAAAGCAACACTTAGATTAGTATTTGATTGAATAATTGTGTAATATAGCATAGCCAAGTTGACACAAGTAACCATCACAGTTCAGCCCTTATCAATTATACATTCATATGCATCTCCTTAAACATACTTAATCTCCAAATAAAAACAATAACAGAGTCATACTTTTGTGTAACATGATACAACCATTCTGCATAAAGCTGAAAATGTGTTAGCCTTTTTCCCCAGAAGAGGATATGAAGACCTTGGGTGATATTCACTCTTCTCCTTGATATCCTGTAACTTAAAAACTGTGATATAAAGTTAACTATTATTAATACATCTGTTATATAAGGAGATAAGAAAGAAGAAAACAAAGATATTTGAATCAAGATGGCGGAATAGACGGTCCACAGCGTCACTCTCTCCCACAAATCAATGAAATTTACAACTATAAAAATGTAACATCAGCCAACCCGGGGCCGCTGGAGCTCAGGGGAAGAGGAGGAGAGACCTACGGAGTTCATGAAGGCGGGAGAAACTACGATGAGAGAAAGAAAAAGCTGCTTTGAGCATTTGGGGCTGCAGCTGCTTTAAGGCTCAAGCTGATAAGCACATGGAACAGGAGCCGGTAGAAGCCTCTGCTGTACCCTTCAGATGGAGTTACTTGGAGGCAGCAGGAGAAAAGAGGGCCTTTGTGGCCCCCAGGACAGCAAGACCACTAATAGGGTTCCTGTGGACCCACGCAGGAGCGAGGAGCCAGAACAACTGAAAAAAGGGAGCCACTCAGAGGCTGGTGATTCATTGCAAGGGACTGGCATAGGGCCCATCCTGTGGGAAGTGTTTGCAGCACAGGCGGCGGGGGAGACATGCCCACCAGGGGAATGCTGGGACACAACAAGGACAGCTGATCTGCCTCCCAGTCAGCACAGGACCACTCAGAGGAGACTGGTCAGGAATGCAGAATTGCATGGGGTGCAGTTTGATGAAAAATCTCAGGCCCAGATCAGAGTTTCTACACAACCCAGGGGCACCGGGTATCTGGAGAGCCGGAAGTACCTATAAGGTCAACCATTAAACCCTGAGCTACACAAAAAGCCTTCCCTAGGGAAACAGCAGCAAAGTAGCAATTTAAACAGCCACACAGCTCAAGTACTGGTTCCCACAGGAAGATCCCCCGTGTTAGAAGCAAAGGACAAATAATTAGTTCCGTTCCAGGCACACCACCAGCACCTTGGGGCCTGCCTGGGAACTGGAGGCTTGGATCTGGGGAACGGACCCCACTCCCACTTCCAGGCAAACTGCACCAGTGCCTCAGGGACAGCCTGGGGACCTGAAGCATGGAAAAGGGGACTGGACCCCCCTCCCACAACCAGGCACACCACACTAGCACCGTGGGCCCTGCCCAGGGACCCAAGGCAAGGAGAAGGGGACTGGACCTCTCCCACAACCAGGCACACTGAGCCAGCGCCTTGGGGCTCTCCCAGGGACCTGGGGTATGGAATTGGGGACCAGACCACACTCCCACAACCAGGCACAACATGCCAGCACCTCGGAGCCCACCCAGGGACCCAGGGCATGGAGAAGGGGACTGGACGTCTCTCCCACAACCAGACACAACATGCTAGCACCTCGGAGCCCACCCAGGGACCTGGGACAAGGAGAAGGGGAATGGTCCTCTCTCCCACAACCAGGCACACTGCACCAGTGCCTCAGGGCCTGCCCGGGGACCTGAGGAATGGAGAAAGGGACTGGACCTCTCTCCCACAACCAGGCACACCAAGCCAGTGCCTCGGGGCCTGCCCACAGCCCCAGGGCATGGAGAAGGGGACTGGATCACCCTCCTACAACCAGGCACACCACACTAGCACCTTGGGGCCTGACTGTGTACCTGAGGCAAGGAGAAGGGGACTGGACATCTCTCCCACAACCAGGCACACGAAGCCAGCACTTCGGGGCCCGCCCAGGGACCCAGGATGTGGAGAAGGGGACTGGGCCCCTCTCCCACAACCAGGCACATGGCGCCAGCACCTTGGGGCCTGCCCAGGGACCAGAAGCACAGAGAAGGGGACCAAACACACCCCACAACCAGGCATACCGCCAGTGCCAAGGAGCATGCCAAAAACAGCATCCTCATGTGGGTGGCCCACCACAGCCACCACAGTAACTGTGGCTTCTGCAAAAGTGGCTAGACGCCACAGCCACCATGCATATGGTCCGCCAATCACTGGACTGCATTCACACAAGAAGAGTCACCAGCAGAGACAAAGAAAAGAAGAGGATATCTCTTTCCACAAAACCTATTTCAGAGTGACAGAAGCAGCATCTGCTCTATGATAATATTGGGGGACCTGATCACATCTCTCAGCATTGGACAGATCATCTAGGCAACAAGTTAACAGAGTAATCATTTTTCTTTCAGAAGGAGAGAAGAAATCTGGGGCAATTAGAGGGGGGAGGGGGAGGGAATGGGGGAAGGGGAGAGGTTGGACAAGGGGCATAAAGAATAATTACGATTTGTAACAACAGATATGCTAGTAATACTGATTTAATCAACATATCTCAATATTCAACCCCAAAAATGTATAATCGATTTTGATTCAATAAATAAAATAAGTTAAAAAAGAAAAAAAAACCAAAGATATTTGCTTAACTAGTCATGTGATCATGGCTGGTGTTTATAACTACCTTTTCCACTACTCATTCCATATTCCCTCTGCCTTCAGCAAGCACTTCACATGGTTGTGGTTTTTTTATCTGGTGGGTGAACCAAAACTTCATTCCTGATGGGTCTGGGCCATTAGTAGTCCTGCTTGGATTGTGTTGTTGTAGTTTTCCATTACAAAGCATAGTAGTATCAAGAGACACTCTAAGGGATCTCCTGTATTCCAGGCATACTCTTCCTTACTGCCATTGTGGAATAGTAATCCATTTTTCCCTTGGTAGTCTGGATCAATCACCTCAGCCAACATCATAACTCTTCTTGGCCTGTTGACTTTGATGCATAAATAGCTCAAAGTGGGCTGGGTAGCATTCTTAACTTCCAATTCAATGGAATCATTGTTGTGTCTCATGGTGGGAGAATTGTGTCTCCCTTTGGAACTAAGACCTATAGGTCAGCAGAACATAAACCTGCAGGAATAGAAAGCAAGAATTTTGCTAGTGAGACATCAGGGGTAAAAATGAATGGGGTCATTTCCATTCCTACCCTTTGACTCCTGGCTATGGGAGATACCATATGTTGGATGCTGATTCAGAACATATACAGCCTTTTGGAGAACCTTGCCCCAGCCCTGAAAGTTATTGCCACCTAGCTGGTGTTGTAACTGATTCTTCAAAAGGCCATTTCACTGTTCTGTCAGGCCAGCTGCTTCAGCATGGTGGGGAACATAGTAAGACTGGTGAATTCCATGAGCATGGACTCATTGCTGCACCTCTTTTGCTGGGATGTGAGTTCCTTGATCAGAAGATATCTTGTGTGGAATGCCATAACAGAGGGTAACGTATTCCATTTGTCTATGGATGGTAGTTTTGGCAGAAGCATTGTGTGCAAGGAAAGCAAATCTGTATCCAGAGCCTCTATTCTAGTAAGAACAAAATGCTGCCCTTTCCATGATGGAAGCAGTTCAATGTAATCAACCTGCCACCCGGTAGCTGACTGATCATCCCAAGGAAGTGCCATATAAGGGGATTCAGTGTTGGTCTTTGCTGACAGATTGGGCACTCAGCAGTGGCCATGTCCAGAATGGCCTGGGTGAGTAGAAGTCCATGTTGCTGAGCCCATGTATAGCCTTCATCCCTTCCACCATGGCAACTTTGTTCATGAGCCGCAAACAAAGAAGTTACCAGTCAGTCTTTTTTTTCAACCCTGTTCTGACAGGAGTGGCTAGTGAAAAAAACTAACTGGTATCCACAGAATTAGTTTTCCTATCTACTTGATTATTAAAATCTTCCTCTGCTGAAGTCACCTTTTGGTGAGCATTCACATGGGACACAAATATCTTCACTTTTTTTCCACATTCAGAGTTCTATCCAATGCTTATTCCCAAATTTCCTTGTCACCAATTTTCCAATCATGTTCCTTCCCAGTCCATGACCATCCAGCCAAACCATTGGCTACTACCCATGAGTCAGTATATAATCTGGCCATTTCTTTTTTAAACAAAGCAAACAGCAAGGTACACTGCTCAAAGTTTTGCCCAGTGGGATGATTTCTTTTCACCAATTTCCTTCAGGGTCCTAGAAAGGAGTTGTAGATCTGTAACTATCCACTTTCAGGTGGTGCCTGCATATCATGTAGAACCATCTGAGCTTTTTATCCCCCAGTCAACTGATCATAGAGAATTCCCATGTCATCATAAATAACGTGGTAAGTTGGTGGTGCATGGTTAAGCATTCATTCTCTACTAAGGCCAGAAATAGTAGAAAAGCTGTTTCTCAAAAGGAGAGTAGTTATCCACAGAGGATGGCAAGGCTTTACTCCAAAATCCTAAGGGCCTGCACTGTGATTCACTTACAGGGTTCTGCCAAAGGCTCCAAACAACATCTTTATCTGCCACTGACACTTTGAGCACCATTGAATCTGATGGATCATATGGCACAAGTGTAGGAGCATCTTGCACAGTAGTCTGGACCTTTGCAGAGCCTTCTTTTTTTCTGGGCCTCCCAGGAAATCTAGCAGCTATTTAGGTCACTCAGTAAATGGGCTGGAGTAGCACACCCAATTGAGGAATATGTTAACTCCAAAATCCAAAAAGGCATATTAAAAAAAAAGAAACAAGAAAAATAAAAAAGGCATACTAGGCATTGTCCTCTTTTTTGGTTGTAGGAGAGGTTACATGCAACAACTTATCCTTCACCTTAGAAGAGATACTTCTCATACCACTGGACACCTAGAAATTTCACCGTGGAAGACCCCTGGACACCCAATAATTTCACTTCTAGAAATGAACTGAAGGGCTAGCTGGTTAGCTCAGTTGGTTAGAGTGTGTGTTACAACACCAAGGTCAAGGGTTCGGATCCCCCTACTGGCCAGCCACCAAAAACAAACAAACCAAAACAAAACAAAGAAATATACCCAACTGTAATGTGTATATATTTTCATCGAAAAATATATTCTAAGGGCCGGCCCGTGGCTCACTTGGGAGAGTGCGGTGCTGATAACACCAAGGCCACGGGTTCGGATCCTATATAGGGATGGCCGGTTGGCTCACTGGCTGAGCGTGGTGCTGACAACACCAAGCCAAGGGTTGAGATCCCCTTACTGGTCATCTTTTAAAAAAAAAAAAAGAAAAGAAAGAAAAATATATTCTAGAATATTCATAGCAGCACTGTTTCAAATTCTCATCAAGTAAAATGGATAAACTGTGGTATATTCATTTATTGCTATATAGCAGTGAGAGTCAACAATATGCAATTACATGTAACTGTTACATATTGCATGTTACATATACAGTTACATACATAGTGATGAATTTCACATAAGGTACCAGACACAGTATAATACATTTAATATTACAAGGGTGCTTCAAAAAGTCCGTGGAAAAATAGAATTAAAAGATAATAAGATTGGGCCGGCCCGTGGCTCACTCGGGGCTGACAACACCAAGTCAAGTGTTAAGATCCCCTTACCAGTCATCTTTAAAAAAATAAATAAATAAAGATAATAAGATGATAACACCAAGATCAAGGATTCAGATCCCCTTATTAGCTGCAAAAAAAGTGAGCCCATGGCTCACTTGGGAGACTGTGGTGCTGATAACACCAAGGCCACGGGTTCGGATCCCTGTATAGGGATGGCCGGTTAGCTCACTTGGGAGAGCGTGGAGCTGACAACACCAAGTCAAGGGTTAGGATCCCCTTACCGGTCATCTTTTTTAAAAAAACAAACAAACAAACAAAAACCAAAAAGATAATATGAATCTTTCCATGAACTTTTTGAAGTACGCTCATATTTATATGTAGTACAAAACCTAGAAAAACTAAACTATAATGGAAGTTATGATAGTGGGTGCTCTTGTTGGAATGGGGGTATGAACTGCAAGGAGTTATGAAGGGGAATTCTACGGTGCTTGCAATGTTCTGTTTTATTATCTGGGTGACATGGGTGTGTTATGTTGTGAAAACCCATCAAGCTGTACACATATGTGTACTTTTCTATGTATGTTATGCAGCCAACCTTTGTACAACATAGGTGTGAAATGCATGGGTCCACTTATACTCAGATTTTTCTATAAATATATTGGAAAATTAAGAAGGCTACCTAACAGTAGGTTATTAGTAGGCTATTTATTAGTAGCAAAGTAGTTAAGTACCTAAGTAAGGATGCAGTACCCCCCTATCCACACCCCCCACTTTCCCCACCACCCCCAGGGCTTGGGGCACACAATGCTGTGCTATTGTGACCCAGAGGAAAGCATTCAGTGGAGTCAAAAGTTGTAAGCCAATTTTTCACTGCACAGGGGAGTGGGGGTTGGTGCCCTTAGTCTCCACATTGTTCAAGGGTCAACTATACTTCAATAAAAAGTTTTAAAAAATAAAAATAGAATAACTCTCAAGGTGATCTTTTTTGCCTGTCATATTAGTTTATGACATCAGATTATTGTCAAAATTCTGGGTTTAACTATGCAATAAATCAAAACCAAAATGTGTCTGTGAGGTGATTTTGAATGTTCAGATCAAAGTTTTTAGTTGAATTCACAGAAAGACCCCCTGATGAATGTTGAAATAATGATGCCACCTCCTGGCTTCTTTCTAGGCTCTCACTGCAACAGCAGCCTCTTCATTTAAGTAATTCCCTTTCAACCTCTGGCCACTTGTCTCTGCCTTTCCTTTAGTAAAAATAGCAAAGCCCCAAGTTAACTAATGTTCATGTTATTTTAAACATGGAGCAGCCTATTTTTAGTGCTGGCATTTAAAGTTTTAGCTAGTTTGGCAGTAATCTAATCAGGACTACAGGATACAGCTCACTTTTGATGGTCTAGAACCCTCTTCAGTATGCTGCTTATTCATTAATAACTGGCAATATGCTAAACAAAAAAAATTGGTGAAAGTGAACCGAAGACATGTGATAGAGGAGTTGGTGTGGGTAAGTAGAGGTCTGAGAATAGTGACAGCCAGACAGAAGAGGCCATAGAAAACGTCTTAGTCCAAGGTTTCCCAATGTTCACTCCTCTGACCACCTGCATCAGAATAACTGCAGACCTAGTAAACTTCAATCTCTGGAGATATGGCACAGGAAGCTGCAATTTGATGAGCTGTCAATATGATTCTAATATGCACCAAAATTTGAGAAACATATAATTATTTAGTCTATTTTGCTTATTTTACAGATAAAAGTTACTTGGCCAGACTAATAAGTGACTTGCCCAAATTCACACAGCTAATTAATTACTGGCAGAGTTAGAACTAGAATAAGGAACTGTAGGAACCTGGGAGTGACTTTCAACTTTGCTTTGAAGTGTCCGGGAAGACTTCCAATCTAATATTTACATTTTTGAAAATCGAGCAAAATCTGTAGCTATTCTTGTAGTGAGACTTTAAGATTTCTGTTTTATTTTGAGCTCCAGAAGAGGAGATAAATAGTATGTTATAAATTCCTATCTCAAGCTAGTAATAGAAAAAACAATCTTTAATCAATATTATATATCTCTTTAGTGAGAAGTTTGAGTTTTTAGATAATAGTAGGCCCAAATATCGCACAGATATATGACAAATGTGGTGGATACAGATCCAGTCAAGTATCTGAGAGAAGTAGAAGTTGCTCAAGAGTTCAAATTCTAACTTTGTCACATGAGCAAATTCCTTAAACTCACTGAATTTTAGCTTCTTATCTATAAAATTGGTAAAACAGTAGTAATTACCTCAAATAATTACTGTGAGGATTTAGAGATAATCTGTGTAAAGTATCTGACATACACTAATCACTCATTATGCAATAATTATTATTAACTTCTATAGGTTAGGTTAATTCCTCAACTCTAATGTACTTCATTTCTCTTTTGAAAACTGTTTCTTGATTTTTATTAAATTGCAAAAAACCCAGAATACGTTGAGTGGTTATTGTATTTGACTGCAAATTTGGTTATGCCATCTCATGTAAAGAATATACTAGAGGCCGGCCTGTGGCTCACTCGGTAGAGTGCGGTGCTGATAACACCAAGGCCATGGGTTTGGATCCTATATAGGGATGGCCAGTTTGCTCACTGGCTGAGCGTGGTGCTGACAATACCAAGCCAAGGGTTGAGATCCCCTTACCGGTCATCTTTTAAAAAAAAAAAAAAAAAAGAATATACTAGGTTGGCTGGTTGGCTCAGTTGGTTAGAACATGATAGATTGATAACACCAAGGTTAAAGGTTCAGATCCCCATACTGGCCAGCTGTCAAAAAAATCCCAAAAAAAGATATTAGATAAGTATGTATAGTTTATTTATTTATTTATTTATTTATGTAAAAGATGACCAGTAAGGGGATCTTAACCCTTGACTTGCTGTTGTTAGCAACATGCTCTCTCAAGTGAGCAAACCGGCCATTTCTATATAGGGATCCGAACCCGTGGCCTTGGTGTTATCAGCACCACACTCTCCCAAGTGAGCTATGGGCCGGCCCTGTATGTATAGTTATTGACACAGACACATTGATCTAGTACAAATACAAAGATGAAGTATGCCAGTCATTTCCTTGCAGAAAAATTAATTAAACTAGTTTGACATCATGGAGGCCTTTAAGCTTGTTGTTCTGGTGTCATGTAACTGTAGACTGAAAAGATGAAGTTCTATAGTAGGTTGGTTCACTCATTCAGCAAACATTTATTGAGTCTAGATTTCATGTGCTAGACATAGTTGCTGGTGATATTGAAATAAAGACATAGTTGTCTTCATAAAGTTTGTAATCTCACCGAGGAAGTCAGGTACATAGAACAAATTCAATGGAAGTATATGTGCTTTAATAGAGATATATGTGGGACCCTGTTGGGGTACACAGGGAATGTGAGAAATCCTCTGGAGGATCTGAGGCCCACTGGGATATCCTGAGCATAGGAGGCAGAGAATGCAGCATAAATAAAGGCACAGAGGCTGAAAGCATCTTTGGGTAGTTGATGAACTGAAATTAGTTGTTTGGCTGGAGTGAGATTAGTGGAGAGCCTGCTATGCCATGCTGGCTTTTGACTTTATCCTGGTCAAATTTGCTTTTTATTTGATCAGTCTGGCAAGAAGTGTGGAGGTGATTTGGAAAGAAATGAACCTGGAAGCAGAAAGGCCAGGTGGGAGTTTTGCAAAAGTCCTGATGAACAAAGTTGAGAAAATACGTATCTGAGCTAGTGTATCTCAACGTGTGGTGCTCAGACCATCTGAGGAATTTATACATACTGCACATTCCCAGGTCATTGCTTAAGTGATCTGATTCAGGAGTTCTATAGTTTGAAAACCAATCTAAACTGAAAATTTTTATTGCTGTAATTGACAGGTCTTAGTGACTGCATTTGTCAAGGTTCTCCAGAGAGACAGAACCAATAGGACATACATATAAATATATGAGAGGTGATTTATTAGGGGAATTGGCTCATGTGATTGTGAAGGCAGAGGTGTCCCAGACTAGGTTGTCTGAAAACTTGATGCTGGTAGCGTGGTTCAGTCTAAGTCTGAAGGCCTCAGAATTAGTATAAGTCCTGGAACTCAAAAGCTGAAGAGTCTCAAGTTCTGACGTCCATGGAGAGGAGAGCAGAGTATATCCCAGCTCCAGATAGAGTAATTCGCCTCCTCCTTCATTTTTGTTCTCTCCAGTCTCCCAGCAGATTGGATGGTTCCTGCCCATAATGAGGGTAGATCTTTCCCACCTAGTCCACTTAGGCCCTCATGCTAATCTCTTCTGGAAATACTCTCATGGACATACCCAGAAAGATAGCTTTACCAGATGTCTAGGTATTCCTTAATCTATTCAAGTTGACACCTAGAATTAATCATCATAGTGACTAAGTATTGGTGCAGGGTAGTGAGAAAGAAGGATGGTTAGAGGATGACTCCAAGGCCTCTAGTATTGTAAAGTTTCAGAAATTATACATTCTAGTTGATGGGAGGGGAAAATATAGGTCATGGCCTGGGATATGTACGAGGGTACTTCAAAAAGTTCATTGAAAGATTTATACTATCTTTTAATTCTATTTTCCCATGAACTTTTCAAAGTACCCTTGTATATGAAGGTTGAGGAGGTGAAGAGTAGGTGAGACTAGATATCTAGTTGGATGGACTTGTTACTTGGGAAGTTACCCAGAAGTTGGTGTGGAGAAGATGATTGTGAGCCAGCATCCAAAGTCATTAATGAGTAAACAGACAGTATCTGAGGTCAGTAAGACAACAGGGAGGAGTAGAGGGTAGTATAGCTTTTACTTCCCAAATTTTAATATACTTGTGAGTTTCTTGAGGATCTTGTTAAAATGGAGATTTTTATTCAATAGATATAGAATGGGTCCCAAGATTCTGTATTTCTAACAATTTTCTATGTGAAGCTAATGTTTTTTTTTTTAAAAGATGACCAGTAAGGGGATCTTAACCCTTGACTTGGTGTTGTCAGCACCAGCTCACCCAGTGAGCTAACCAGCCATCCCTATATGGGATCCGAACCCGCGGCCTTGGTATTATCAGCACCGCACTCTCCCGAGTGAGCCACAGGCCGGCCCCTAGGTGAAGCTAATGTTACTGGTCCTTGGATTTCACTTTGAATAACAAATATATAGGTCTTTGATTCTACAATTTAGCTGCACATTGTACTTTCCTAGTTGTCTGACATTTGGGTCCCTAACACAAAGATTCTGACCTAATTGGTATGGAGTATGGCTACATATATTTAAAAATCTCGGGCTGGCCCGTGGCTCACTCGGGAGAGTGCGGTGCTGATTAGCACCAGGGCCACGGGTTCGGATCCCATATAGGGATGGCCGGTTTGCTACTGGGTGAGCGTGGAGCTGACAACACCAAGTCAAGGGTTAAGATCCCCTTACCGGTCATCTTTTATTTTTTTTTTTTCGTGTCCGGCAACGGATCGCAACCCTCAGTGTCGCGCCCGTACCGGACCGGGACCGGCAACAGGATCGCAACCCTCGGTGCTGCGCCCGCCCCTCGCTCAGCCAGTGAGCGGGAACCGGTCTGTATGTGGGATCCGAACCCTCGGCGGGAGTGCCGCCGCACTCCCAAGTGGTGCACTGTAGCAGTGCGCCACCGGGCCGGCCCCCGGTCATCTTTTAGAAAAAAAAAATTTAAAAAAAAAAATAAATAAATAAATAAAAATAAAAATCTCAGATAATTCTAAGATGTAACAAGACTTCATCTTAGGCTGACTAGGCCAGGGGTGAGGTGTATCATAGTATGAAAGTGGCAGTGGGAGTAAGATAAAGCTGGCTCCACTCTGGACTTCCTGGTATAAGATGTGGGGGGAAAGGCTCTGGAATCCTGTATTTGGGAAGAACCTGGGTTCAACTGTAACAAAGAGTAGGAGAATGCAAAGGAAGGGTAGGTGGGTGAACATAAGGGGCTTCTGCTTGGGTGGTGGCCAAGGAGGACAGGGATGAGAAGCACAACTGGATTGATTCCTCCAGGATACAAGGCTGGAGTCAGAGGCCCTGTGATCGCGACTAACAGCAGTCTTTGTTGGGCTTTCCACTGGAATGTTATTTAGCAAGTCTCTTTGTGTCTCCAAAGAAAACTGTTCTTAGCACGTCCAGGAAGGGGTGAGCCAGCTGTTTCTTTTTTTTTTTCCATGGCCTCTGGATTTGTTTCCTATGGCTTGACATGGTGAAACTAAAGTGGCCTGGACTTCAAGAGCTCTTTACCCCCGAGGGAATGGTTATTAATAACTATCAGACCCCTGCTTGTTGTATGAAGTAACCTATTGTTATATTTTTTCCTCCAGATATTATAATAAAAACAAGTGGCAGGATTTAACAGCTGCAGCAAATTTTCACTACTTTGAAGACATGAATTTGAAGTCAAAGTCTATAAAGCAGAATGTCTGCCTGAATTATATGAAATTAAAAATTTAAAATTATCCAATCATTTGTGATATATGTTTGTGTTGAAAGTCTATTAAAGTTCTTATAATTTACTTTCAATAAGTTAAGAAACAAACGTTCTTCTATATGCTTCTGAAACACATATGTTTTATTTTAAAATAAGCACCAAATAGCTGATATTAGAAGATTGTCCACTGAAATAGGTGGTTTTAGCTTTTTATAAAGAGCCAACACCAGGGTTACATAGCCAACACTATGTAGCTTCTTTTGATTATTTTTCCCTCAAAGTTCATCCTTTGCATGGATTAAAAGTAGTAAAGTTGTTGAAGTGCTAAAAATGAAAATGCTTATATTATGAGCTATTTTTAACAGAACTTAATTGAAACCACATGAGTGAGAGACCTAATTCCAGGTCTGACTGAAAGAAACTCTATACTCAAGGTTTGCTGAAGCAGGGAATGTATAATATGGACAGTCAATCATACACTAAGTATTTAATACATTACCTCATCCCCAAACAACCTTCTTTAGTTAATACTACCTGTAGGATTATTATTTTTCTTGGTAACGTAACTTGGTAACAATTCCCTTCCTAAAAAGCAGAAGTTTTTTTTTTTTTTTTTTTTTTTAAAAGATGACCGGTAAGGGGATCTCAACCCTTGGCTTGGTGTTGTCAGCACCACGCTCAGCCAGTGAGCAAACCGGCCATCCCTATATAGGATCCGAACCCGCAGCCTTGGTGTTACCAGCACCGCACTCTACCGAGTGAGCCACGGGCCGGCCCAGCAGAAGTTTTGTTGTCAGTGGACAGGGTACAGTTGTATGACTGTTGGTGAGATTTTAACTCTGATGGTTTTACTAATGAATTTTGGTTGTTTTACTAATGTTATTACACATAAAAGTAAATTCAAATTTTCAAAGCCGATTCAGTATTAAGGAAAATTATAAAATTTATAAATTAAGTTGAGGTTAAGTAGCCTGCATAGTATTCATCTTTATTTTATTTTTTATTTAATTTGATTGATTGATTTTTCTTTTTTATTTTAATTTATCAATATGCAATGTAGTTGATTTTCATGTCCCTTTACCAATTCCTCCTTTTCCCCCATCTCTCTCCCCCCCATAGTATTCATCTTTAAATAGGAGTCATATTATGAAGGCATTCTTGTAAATGAGTTGACAAGGCCTTAAGTCACCAACAAAGCAATTTGTGATTCTGTGATTTCATCTGGAGGTAAAATATGGAAAAGTTGTGAGGAAACATAGAAGAAAACGTTAATGATACAGTCCAGAACAAAACTTAGACTTGTATTCTAAATCAGTACTCAAACTAAGTCATCAACTCTTGTGTTTTTAAAACCACTGTTTTAAAAGAAGAAATCTGATAAGGGGTAGGGGAATAAGAAGTGAAATAGAAGGCCTATTCTCTGCCCTCAAGGAGTTTATAATCCAAGGTGGAGGGGAGAGAATGAGAATGAATTATTTGATCATTTCTAATCAGGTGGGAGGCTCCTGTGAGAAAGAATGATACCTGACTCTTGGATTGGGCTTGGTGGGGTTGGAGGAAATAAACATTTGATAGTTTCATATCACTGATAAGGAAAATATAGTTAGCTCAGAGAGAAAAATACTTGACCAGGGTGAGGTAATTTAGAAGGTGATGGAGGCAGGATTTGAAAGCAGAAATATCTGACTCCAATATTTTTGTTTTATAGACTGGAGCACAGGGAGGTGGGAGGAAGGAAGGTGTTGGAATTGGCATTCGAGGCTTAGGAGTGAGGCTATAACTTCAGTTATGATTAAGAGGACGGAAGTAGGGGAAGCCTGCTGGCTGGCAGACATGAGAAGTCTAAAGGGGATTCCTGTTGGCAAATGCTAAGAGAAGGTTTTACTCTTAAACTTACCTCAGAGGTCTTTCAGTGAATCTCCCTGGAAAAGCATGAAAAAAGATGTTCATCTCTTTCTAGAAAAGGGTCTCCGTAGTTTTTATCACATTTTCAAAGTGGACTGTGATCTAAAATTGTTAATATAACTAATCCCCTTTACTTCAGCATATAACTAATCAAACTTCATTTTTAAGCATTTAAAATTATATTTTCAAATTACACCTCATTAAAAAAAATAATCTCAGGTCCTAAGTACCCCAAAAAATCCAGTTAAAAAGGCATAAAAGGCATGATATCATTTCCGTTTTTAACTGGAGTGGGGTTTTTTTCATCTCTTCAAGGTGTAATTCATCATGGTTTGTTCAGTTATGATAGCCTCTTTATCTCATATTAGCATATGTGTTTATATGAAGGGTATGATGCCCATATTTCAGATAATATCTTCAACCTCTTCTGCTCTACTCTTGCTTTCTAACCTGCATTTTAAAATGTTTAATAATCTTACATCTTCAATCCTCCTGACTCCATGTTTTCTTCTAGCTAACCCATCATTCTTCATGTGTTTACATCCATGTTTCCTAGAAAGAGTGCTTTCTGCTTTCTCACTGACCCCTTACCCCACCCTCCATCACCTGCCTCACCCAGCACATACACACACACAGCATCTGGCTTCAGCTTTTGGTTCTTCACTGACACTGTTCCCCTCAAGGTTACTAGCAACCTCCTTGATTCTAATCTAAGGGATATTTTTCAGTTCTCATCTTACCCAACCTCTCTCAACTGATGATGTTGCAGACTAGTACTGTTTTCCTGTAAGCATTCCTTGAGGAATGGCCTCTCTGAAACATTACTCCCCAGGCTTTTATCTCACCTATAGCTCACTCTCTCCCATTTCTTCCGAAGGTTCCTTGTCCTCTGCCCTGTCTTGAAGTTTTGGTCTTTCCTCAGGTTCTGCTCTAGGACCCCTTCTCATGCAACACAGTCACTCTAGTGATTTCATCTACCCATGGCTTTAATTACCATCTCTGTGAAGTTGATCCAAATCTTTGTCTCTTAACTGCCATGGATATTGGTAGTGGACATGTGTGGTGACTTCCCTTGCATCAATCCATTACCCTCCAACTCCATCCTCAGTCACTTTTAAATTTCCAAGTTGTGCAATTTAGGTGGGATTGATCCCACCCTTAGTTCCAGAGGTAGGCCTTTGATTTCTTAAGGCCATTAACATTAGCTCTCCCATCTCTGGCACAGTGATTGGTTCAGGGAGGAAGTCCAAGGCCTGAAAAAATCCCATTGGATTAAATATGAGAGCTCTTTTCTTGGAATGCTTTTGGACACTGACTTTTTCCCTTTTCAGTTGGATTTTTATCTGAAAGGATATATTGCAGAATCTGCTGGCAGCCATGTTGTGTCCACAATTGGAGGTCCTGCCTGGGAATGGAGTTCACACAGAGAAATTAGAGATGGGATGAAGAAACTGAATTCTTGATACCATTGTTGCAGTCCCTGGATAAAGCTGTGCCTGAACTATTCATCTACTTTAGGTCCAGTTATGAGAGCTAATCAATTTCATTCTTTGCTTACGCTAGTTTAGTTCGTGTTTTCTGTTGTGTACAACATAGGACATCCTGACTAATAGACTCAACCAAGACCCTTCTAGAGCCCACGTCATAGTGTTTATAACAATGTACTATAATTGCCTGTCAAATTCTGTTTTTTTCTCCCTAGAATGTAAGCTTCTTGAATGTACAAGCTATGTTGTTTATTACTGCATTCTTAGCACCTAGAACAGAGTAACTGCTTAATTCCGCTATCTTTTTTTTTTTCTTAAAAAGATGACCGGTAAGGGGATCTCAACCCTTGGCTTGGTGTTGTCGTTGTTTATTACTGCATTCTTAGCACCTAGAACAGAGTAACTGCTTAATTCCGCTATCTTTTTTTTTTTCTTAAAAAGATGACCGGTAAGGGGATCTCAACCCTTGGCTTGGTGTTGTCGTTGTTTATTACTGCATTCTTAGCACCTAGAACAGAGTAACTGCTTAATTCCGCTATCTTTTTTTTTTTCTTAAAAAGATGACCGGTAAGGGGATCTCAACCCTTGGCTTGGTGTTGTCAGCACCACGCTCAGCCAGTGAGCTAACCGGCCATCCCTGTATAGGATCCGAACCTGTGGCCTTGGTGTTATCAGCACTGCACTCTACCGAGTGATCCACGGGCCGGCCTTCCTGCTATCTTTATTATATTATTTCTATTAGTATTCAAAATTCTCTAATATCTCTTATCTTAAAAAACAAGACCAATTTTACCTTCTCCCATATCCTTTCTGCTCCCCATCTCAGCAAAACAGAGATGTCTGTACTTGCTTTACCATTTCCTCTCTGCCCTTTCTTTTTTGAACCCATTCCATTTAGGCTTTTGCTAACATCACTCCATTGAAACTGCTCTTGTTGAGATGTCCATGTTGACAAATCTAATGAACACTTAAATTTCAGCAATATCAACACAGCCAATTCATTCCTCCTTTTGGGTACATTTTCTTCTCTTCTGCTCCTCCCTATTCTTCTGTGTTGGATCCTTGTCTTCCAGATCTGTAACTGTTGTCCTCTTTGGGTCTTAGTCCTGGACCCTCTTCTGTAAATACACACTCTCTCTAGGTAAAGGCATCATTCCGTTATTTTAAATTCTTTCTATAAGCTGATGCCTCCCAAATTTCTCTCTGCAATCCTGGCTTCTCTCCATTTATTCTATTCAAAGTCTCCATGTGGATATCTAACAGGAAATTCAAACTTAATATATCCAAACTTAATATGGTTGATTTTCCTCTTCACACTAGGGCTGTTTTAGTCTGTTTTGTGTGGCTATAACAGAAATACCTGAGACTGGGTAATTTATAAAAGAAAGAGTTTTATTTGGCTTACAGTTCTGGGACAGCTGCGTCTGGCACAGGCCTCAGGCTGCTTCTACTTATGGCAGAAAAGTGGCAGGCAGCTGGTGGGTACAAGCAGATCACATGGAGAGAAGAAGCAAGAGAGAGAGAAAGAGAGAGGAGGTGCCAGGGTGCTATAAACAATCAACTCTCATGGGAACTAATAGAGCGAGAACTCACTCATTACTCCCCTCCTCCCCCAGAGAGAGCATTAATCCATTCATGAGGGATCCACCCCCATGACTCAATCAGTTTCCAGCACTGCCACATTGCAGATCAAATTTCCACATGAGTTTTGGAGGAGACAACACATCCAAACTCCATCAAGGGCTTTCCCTGTTTTTTTCATCAGGAAATGACTTCCACTTAGGTCTCATGGCAAAAACCTGAGTCATCCTTGATTTTTCTTTCCTTCACTCTTATTAGAAATTCTGTCAGTTATATCTACAAAATAATTCGAGTTAGCCACCATCAGCTGTCCCCTGAAATACAGGTAACTACCTATTTGGTTTCTCTGCTACATTCTTATTCTTCTATAATCCCTTCTCTGCAGAACAGCCAGAGTAAAATCATAACTTGGATCATGTCCTTCTCCTGTTCTAAAGTCCTCAAGTAGGTCCCATCACACTTAATATAGCCTCCTTTCCATTATTTATGAAGTCTTACATAATCTGACCCCTTGTATCTTTCCAATCACATCTCAAACCACGTCTCCCTCCCAGAATATATACTCCAGTTCCTCTGGCCTCTGTTCTCTTTTCTTCAGACAGGCCAAACCCATTGCTGCCTCAGAGCCTTTGTACTTTTTCTTCTCTCTACCAGAAACAGAATGTTCTTCATCAGCTTCTTCCTATGGCCGGTTCCTTTTCATTCTTTAGGCCTCTGCTCAAATCCCACATCTTTGGAGAGGCATTCCCTGACCACCCTATATAAATTTGGCCTCCTTCAATTGCTTGCTCTCAACTCTTTCCTAGGTCCTACTACAATTTGAAAACATTGTTTATTTTGTCTCTTACTACTAAGAACTAAGTTCCCAAGAATAAGGACTCTCTTGTTCAACACTGTATCTCCAGTGCCTAGAATAGAGTCTAAGACCTTAGAGGGACTCAAGAAATATTTGTCGAATAAATCAAAGTTTATGTTTTCTGGTGCTTCAAACTATTGCTATTTCCTTATTATGCTATATAGTCAGTTGGCTTAAGAGTTTTATTTATTTATTTATTTATTTATTTTTTTTTTTAAAGATGACCGGTAAGGGGATCTTAACCCTTGACTTGGTGTTGTCAGCACCACGCTCAGCAGGTGAGCAACCGGCCATCCCTATATGGGATCCGAACCCGGGGCCTTGGTGTTATCAGCACCACACTCTCACGAGTGAGCCACGGGCCGGTCCAAGGCTTAAGAGTTTTAAAAACTGAGGTATCCTGAATCCACCTAAATGTTATTCAGGCAGTTTTACTGATAATCTTTATTTTGAATGTCTTGTTCTGATATGTTATCAATGAATTTTTAGTTTGTCAGGATAATTTAGCACAATGTAAGCCATACTTATTATTATGGTGGTCAAGGGAGCAAGATTCCAATTTTATTGCCACCTTTTCCTATATCTAGTAACCAGCAAATAGCTATAGTGGAGTGTCCCTGTCTTTTATGTTATCAAGAGTATAATCTTGGGAGCAAGGAGACAGACATCCATAGGCTGTTGAGGTTTGGGGGAGACTGAATATTCTACTTCTGAGCTAGAGTGTAGGCCTTATGTCTAATCTTTCTAATCCATAGTTCCACATTCATATAACGTAGCATTAATGAATACATAAAAATTGTGTTTTTTTCTCACATGTCCTCCTTGCTGACTCCCTAAAGTTAATGAAGCTACTTGAAAGACACCTTAGCTTCTTTGTGAGAAGAGGAAGTACTAAGTAAAAGGAATAAAAAAGATAATGTACACTGATACTGAACTTGAAAATATTTAAAAATTAGCCTGCATAATTAAGTATAGTTATTGTAGTAGATTGAATTATGTGCCCCAAAACTCCCTGAAGCTTGAATTGTGTACCCCTAAGTTTCTATATTAGAAACTTAGCACCCAGGGCCAGCCCGTGGCTCACTTGGGAGAGTATAGTGTTAATAACACCAAGGCCACGGGTTCAGATCCCTAGATAGGGATGGCTGGTTAGCTCACTTGGGAGAGTGTGGTGCTGACAACACCAAGTCAAGGGTTAAGATCCCCTTACCAGTCATCTTTAAAAAAAAAAAGAAAGAAACTTAGCCACCACTGTGACTGTTATGAGGGTGGGAAATCCTATTATGGTAATTGAAAGGTGAAGCCTTAAAGAAATTGGATTGTAGGACCATGCAGTAGTGATTAAAAATAGTGGTCAAAGGCATGGTTCTGAGGGCTTTTGAAAAAAGAGGAGAGTCTGTCTTTCTCTCGCTCTGCTCTCTCTGCTTCCACCGCCATGCAATGTGAGACCCCTGGAGGTAATAAATTTTAGTTGTCATTTGGGAAGATTGTGCACCCCATAGTAGTTAGCCAATGAGGAAGTTGGGGGAAGGACTTGTGTAGTAGGGAATAAATTGCTTTCTACAGCCCTTTTCCATGTGCCTGGCCCATTCACAAACACCGAGACTTGCAAGGTCATTGTTAAAGTCTTGCTTCACCGTACCTCGTGTCTCCATGTCCATCCTTTGGTATTGGATGGGTCAGGGCATTTCTCTCAGTAAGCAGAATGCTGATAGAAATAGGGACTGTAAAGACCATTCTACAGAGGTCTCAGATAGAAATCAGAAGGAGTTTATTAGAAACTGGGACAAAGATCACCCTTGCTGTGAACAGGCAAGGAACTTGACTGTATTGTGTCCATGCCCTAGGACTTTGTGGAAGTTGGAACTTAGGAGTTGTGAACAAGAGCATTTGGTTAAAGAAATTTCCAAGCAGCAAAGCACTAAGCACTAAGCAACAAAGCACTAAGGAAGCATGGCTACTTGTGACAGCCTACTCTGAGTCATGGCAGCAAAGGCATGACATAAAACCAGAATTTAAAAGGGAAGCAGAGTGTAAAATTGAGAGAATTTTCAGCCTGGGCACGTGGTAGAGAAGCAGAGAGCATGCAGTGGTGCAGCCCAGCAACCATTAGCTAAGATTAGTACAAAGAAAAGGGATTATCAAGAGAAGGGGAAAAGGGCCCTGAAGGCATTGCAGAAGTCTCTCTGGGGCCAATCCTTCCATTTCAGGCCGAAAGACCTAGAGAGACAAAATGGTCTTGGGGAACAGACCTGAGGCACCCTCCACTAGCTTACTGCTCAGGACCACCTTGAGAAGCTGCTTCCAGCACCCCAGCTGCTTTAGCTGCTCCAGCTATGGCTAAATTGGACCCAGGTATGGCTGGACCCACAGCTTTGGAAGATACAAGCTGGAAGGGAAGCCTTGGCAGTGTCCACGTGGTGTTAAGTCTTTAGGCTCACAGAATGCCAGAGCTATGGAGGCTTGGGAGCCTCCACCCCTGATTTCAAAGGATGTATGGAAAAGTCTGGGGGCCCAGGAAGAGATATGTCACAGTGGCAGAGTCACCGCAGACAGCTTTCACTAGAGCAATGCCAAGCAGAAATGTGGGATCAGAGTTGCAGCAGAGAAACCCCAACAGTGCCAGGCCTAATGGAGCCGTGAGAGTGGGACTGCCATGGAGACCCCAGACCAGTGGAGCTACCAGAGTGGAACACCAGCCTGGGAGAAGTGAAGTGTGGCCTGAGACCAGGAAAGCCATAGGAGCAGAGCTGCCCAAGGACTTGGGGACCCAACCCCCACACCAGCATGCAGAGGAGGTGGAACATGGAGTCAAGGTACATGATTCGCCAGCTTTGAGATTTAATATCTGCTCCGCTGGGTTTCGGCCTTGTTTGGGACCTGTTACCTCTTTCTTTTGGCCTATTTCTCCCTTTTGGAATGGGAACGTGTACCCTATGTTTGTCCCACCATTGTGTCTTGGAAGTAGATAACTTGTATTGATTTCACAGATGAGACTTTGAACTTTGGACTCTTGAGTTGAAACAAGTTAAGACTTCGGGGATGAGATGAATGGATTTGCATGTGAAAAGGACATGAGTCTTGGGGAGTCAGGGGTGGCATGTAGTGGATTGAATTTTGTCCCCCCAGCACTCCCTGAAGCTTGAATTGTGTCCCCCAAGTTTTTTAGAAAGCCCCCACTATGACTGTTAAGAGGGTGGGAAATTCTATTATGGTAATTGAAAGGTGGAGCCTTAAAGCGATTGGACTGTAGAAGCATGCAGTATGAATGGATTAAAAATGGTGGTCAAGGGCATGGTTCTGAGGGCTTTAAAAAGAAGTGTCTGTTTTTCTCTTGCTCTGCTCTCTCTGCTTCCACCGTTTTGTAATGTGAGACCCCTGGGTCACTGTCACCACCACCAGATGGACTTTGGACTTCCCAGCCTCAGAAACTGTAAGCAATAAATTTCTTTTTCTTATAAATCACCCAGTTCTGTGTATTGGGTTATAGCAACACAAAAAGGACTAATACAGTTGTGTTCTCTTTTATTACAAATTTGTATCATTTCAGTGCTCTCTCATTCTGTGATTTTAGTAAATTGCAACATAGGGGCAATGCGATGAGTGATAGCAAGTAAACTTAATTTTCCCTGTACCTTTCAAGTGTAAGACTAAACAAGACTACAGAAATGAAGGTGTGACATGATTAGAGAATACTAAAATAAAGCATCTCTTATGCAAGCAGTAATGTTCTTTCCATTACTATTAATATCTATAATTAGTCATGAAGTAATTTTTTCCCAAGATGAAAGTACACAAGATTATTGTGTTTGGAAGCTTCCTTCTGAGGGGACCTGGAACTACTTTTCTCTGTGCCAGCCATGGACAGCCATTAGTCCTTAGTGTCTTTGGTCCTATATTGACAGGCTTCAGCCTGTTTCCACTTGCACTCATTTATTGTAACTGACTAGTGTAAAAACAAAACTTCCCCAAATGATTGGCTCGTTAATTGACTGATCGGATGTACATTTTTCACTTTTTAAAAATTGCCCCTGAAGCTTGAATTGTGTCCCCCAAGTTTTTTAGAAAGCCCCCACTATGACTGTTAAGAGGGTGGGAAATTCTATTATGGTAATTGAAAGGTGGAGCCTTAAAGCGATTGGACTGTAGAAGCATGCAGTATGAATGGATTAAAAATGGTGGTCAAGGGCATGGTTCTGAGGGCTTTAAAAAGAAGTGTCTGTTTTTCTCTTGCTCTGCTCTCTCTGCTTCCACCGTTTTGTAATGTGAGACCCCTGGGTCACTGTCACCACCACCAGATGGACTTTGGACTTCCCAGCCTCAGAAACTGTAAGCAATAAATTTCTTTTTCTTATAAATCACCCAGTTCTGTGTATTGGGTTATAGCAACACAAAAAGGACTAATACAGTTGTGTTCTCTTTTATTACAAATTTGTATCATTTCAGTGCTCTCTCATTCTGTGATTTTAGTAAATTGCAACATAGGGGCAATGCGATGAGATGAGTGATAGCAAGTAAACTTAATTTTCCCTGTACCTTTCAAGTGTAAGACTAAACAAGACTACAGAAATGAAGGTGTGACATGATTAGAGAATACTAAAATAAAGCATCTCTTATGCAAGCAGTAATGTTCTTTCCATTACTATTAATATCTATAATTAGTCATGAAGTAATTTTTTCCCAAGATGAAAGTACACAAGATTATTGTGTTTGGAAGCTTCCTTCTGAGGGGACCTGGAACTACTTTTCTCTGTGCCAGCCATGGACAGCCATTAGTCCTTAGTGTCTTTGGTCCTATATTGACAGGCTTCAGCCTGTTTCCACTTGCACTCATTTATTGTAACTGACTAGTGTAAAAACAAAACTTCCCCAAATGATTGGCTCGTTAATTGACTGATCGGATGTACATTTTTCACTTTTTAAAAATTGCATTGAGGGCCGGCCCGTGGCTCACTCGGGAGAGTGTGGTGCTGATAACACCAAGGCCACGGGTTCGGATCCTATATAGGGATGGCCGGTTTGCTCACTAGCTGAGCGTGGTGCTGACAACACCAAGCCAAGGGTTGAGATCCCCTTACCGGTCATCATGAAAAAAGAAAAAAAAAAAAAAATTGCATTGACTTCATTTTTTGTTTATAAAAATTTCACCTTACATTTTATAAGAAAAATGTACATAACCAATTTTACCCTATTAGAAATCGTTCAACGTTTGGCATGGGAGTCCAGAGGATTATCTGAAATGAGTAAGTGATGTAGTCCTGCTATTTTGTGACTATTTCCCAGTAACTTCTGGAGCTTCGGTAATATACAGAGGAACTTTGAATTTTAACCTAAGCACCTCAAATGTTACCTCCTCAGAAAGATCTTCCCCACACCCTCATTTTATTACCTATGTCTGGTTCACAACACCACTCACTATCAGATGTTACCTTATTTACTTTAGTCTCCTCCCCTAGAAAGTTTTCTTTTTTTGTTTACTTGGATCTGCACTGCCTAGAATTTAAACGTTTTTGGAATGAAAAAAACTAATTTCTTAATCTTCTATAAATAGTGCTTTAAAAAAATCTTGTAACATTGGAACTCAACATGTTGGCCACTGACACATTGTCAGAGTTATAAATTCTGCCTATTACTTTTACATTTTTCTATATGTTAGGACCACTTATTTACAGCTTGAACTCTAGCTGCAAATCAGTGGGAGTTCGTAGCCACTTGAATAAAAGAAAATTTAATTTGTATGCCGTTAAATGAAATTCTCAAAAAATTATTTTTATCTAGCCTTCCAACCATATATGTCATTTCCTGACATCCACATTTCTCAGAGAATTGTATCTCATTGTACGAAATTCCTCATCCTGGAGGAGTGGTTGAGTGGATGGGGATGCTGAAAATTTGTAGAATTAGTGTGATCCAAACCCTGATATGCTTTGGCTCCATGGATTTAATAAGACTGTAGAGTCATTTATAAACAATGTTTTTCTTTTCTTTTTTTGGAAAGCGTTTTCCCCGTCATTTGTTACAGTTTCACAGTTCCTCCGTTCTCCATACCTAGATATTAAGATAGAGTGTTTATTAAAATTCTAAATAATCAGAATAAAGGGTTAGATATTTGTACATATATGCCCTCTCTAGTCTTCTTAAGTTTCACTTCTGATTTTGTTGGTTACCAAGGAAACAGCCTAACTCCTGAGCCCCCAATCTCTAGCTTTTTCAAGAGACTAATTCCGGGTGTCAGGGTTTGAGGCACTAGTGGAAACTCTGAGGGCGGTTGCCCACAGCCTCTGGCCAAGGTGGTCTTTGCTGGGAGTCACGGCTGTGGCGGGGTCCTGGCAGATTCCTTAGTCCCCGTGAGCCAGCCTCCGCGCTCTCCAGCTTTTAACCCAAACTTCTCTCGGTCTGGCACGGACGAATACTGGCGGGTCTGGAGCCCCGGGCTCAAAGTCCAGCCCTTGCCGTAGCCCCACGGGCACACTCGCGCACCTTCTCTTCTCCCAAGTGTCGCCAACTCGGCCGAGCGCCGGATGGAGGTGCGAAGCCGCAGAAGCAGGGGGGAGGGGAAAGGTCGGCGGCGGGGGAGAGTCGGTTGCCCGTCGTATCCTAAGCACCTCTCTCTGTCGTGAGTGCAGCTGCATCCCAAAGTCCCTGGCGTCCTCCCCGCGCCACCCTGCCGTAGCCTCAGATGGTCGGTGACAGCCCAACGGACACGGACTTGGACCCGACTGCGTTCTTTCCACCCTCCCCTAGCCACCTTCTCGTCTTCTGCCCTCCGTGCACGCCCCGCCCCGTGAGCTGCCACGTGACAGGATCTCTTAGCCAGACCGTGGGAGCCAGCTCCGCCCCACGCGCCCGCCTTGACCCTGCTCTGCGCGCCGCCACGTGATGCGGCTCCCCCCCAGCCAATGAACGCCGGCCTTGACTTGCGCCCCGCCCCGCGCGCCGTGGCCGTTTGAAGTGACTAATTTCTGTCATATGACTGAGGCGCCCATGGGGGTGGCGGGGCGGCTCTAGGAGCGGGGGCCTACCAAGCGCCCAGCGAGCGACCCCGGCCTGGCCGTGGCCAGCATGGCCCCAACGCTGTTCCAGAAGCTTTTCAGCAAGAGGAGCGGACTGGGCGCCCCCGGCCGAGACGCCCGGGATCCGGATTGCGCGTTCAGGTAGGACGCTGCGGGACGGGGGGCACAGGACTGATGGCCTTGTGGGCACCGGGCTCTAGAGGTGTTGGGGCCTTCGGTATTCAGATCCGTGCTGGAGCCTTGCGCCAGGACCAGAACCTGGTCCGCGGTGGGGTGGAGCGGGCTCCGGACTTGTGCTGGAGGGTTGGAGCCAGGTCCTGTCTTCCCATCCCATCCCCCGCTGTTGCCCCTTCCCCTTCCTTGGGTTGGTTTGTTTACGTCCTGGCCGCAGCCACGCGCGGCTTTGCTCCTCCGAACCTAGCACCGCGGTCTGAGGCGTTGGGTCCACACGCCTTTCTGGCAGCGAGTAGAGTTGGGCGCGGGCTGGATTGGATCTCAGCCGCCGTCCTCTGGGCCGACAAGTTCTCCCCTCCTCCCCGTGACCAGTCGCCCTCTGGGCGCTCCATTCCAGCTCGGTTGGCGTTGTGGGGAGAGCAGCGCGTTTGGCTAACCTTCTGAGTGTAGGGAATGCTGGAGGAGCGAGTAGGCAAGGTGCCGTTCTTTCAGGTTTCTTGGAAACTAAAATTGGAGGTGTACAGTTACCGGACCGAGCGACCTTAATGTTATCGAAGGAGAAATGTGAAACCTAAGAGGTGAGGTTTACTACTGACCAGTCTGAAGCAGGACCGAGTCAAATGAAGCCTGGCGTTAGAATTGGCCGTAGAATCTACTCCCTTAGAACAGTTACTGAAAAATTGAAAACTGTAGCAGAATGTTTTGTGATATTACAAGGCTCTGTTAATTTTCGGTTGCAGTACCTGTTGCTGGTAGAATAACTTTTTAGAATATAAACTTTTTTTGATGTACACCTGGATTCAAGGTAAAATTTAGTCGTGAAACTGCATTTGAAGAAAAGATTGTGTCTTTCAGACAGCCTTTATACTTATTGCAATGTGGAAACTTGTAAATAAAAGTAGGCTAAACGTCAAATATCATTTAAACTTGGTAGGATAACAGAGAGCCCAGTTGTACAATAGTAGGAACAAAAATGAGAATCTGTCAAGTTTTGCAACAGGCAAAAGTGTGAAATGATTGTGTCACATTGGTTTTTTGTTAGTCTTAAAATTATTCACCCTCTCTCGCTCATGCAGGTCACATTAGGAAACATTCAGTAAATATGAGAGCACTTCAAAAAATTCGTTGAAAAATAGAATTAAAAGGTATATGAATCTTTCCACGAACTTTTTGAAGTAGCTTGTACTTGTGGAATTGAAGTATTTAAATAGAAAGAAATTTAACTGACTTTTAGAGGAAAATTATCAGTTGTGAATATCTTGGAAAAGTATTTAGTAAAATACAGTTTTGTAGTTATTGGTTTTTTCCTAGGAAATGTCTTGACGTGTTTATCTGACTTTCTTTAGATTTCTTTAGTATTTTTCTTTTGAAAAAAATGAAAGTGCGATCTAGATAACACTACATTGAGCCATCCAGTAACCCAAGAGACAATAAGAAGCAAGTTATGGAAGGATATATAAAAGGTGACATTTGAATAGGCAACTGCTTTCTATTTCTGAGCAGAGATTGACTTTGGGTACCCAGGTTTACAAGGGTCTCAAGTTACTTGTGAAAAAACATTTTCATGTCTACTGTATAGTTGTGTAATACTACTTTACAGTTGCCAAAGAACTTTCTCATCAGTTAACTCATTTGATGTTTCACAACAACCCTGTGAGATAGAGCAAGTGGCAGTATAGATAACTATATTACCTTTTTCCAGTGTAAGAATTATGTGTAAGCCTAATAACTGCTGTACATTATAGAAACAGTTGCTTTAAAAATAAAATGTGTACAAATGTACATGTGAGAAAATGAGAACCCTAGTTAAGGAGTGACACACAGCTAGTAACTTGCAGATCTAATCAACCCAGTTCTTTTTTTTTCCAACAACTTCATTGAGCTTTAATTTATATGAGTATAATAAAATATAAATACATTTTAAGTATACAGTTCTATGAATTTTATTATATGTATACAGTTGTGTACCCACCACCTGATTGAAGTTTTAGGACACTTCTGTCACCCATAAATTTCCCTAATGCTCTTTTGCCGTTAGTCCCTAACCTCTCCTCACCCAGAGTAATTACTGATAGGCTTTCTGTCATTAAAAGTTTTGACTTTTTTAGAATTTCTTATAAATGTAATCATACTGTATAAAGTCTGGTGTCTGGTTTATTTTCACTCAGAATGATGGTTTTGAAATTTATCCATGTTGCATTTATAGTAGTTCCTTTCATTTTATTGCTGAATTGTATTTCATTGTATGAATATACCACAATTTGTTTATCCATTCACCAGTTTGAGGATGTTGTGAGTTGTTTACAGATTTGGGCCTTTATGAACAATGCTTCTGTGTATATTTGTGTACAAGACTTCAGGTGGGGCCGGCCTGTGGCTCACTTGGGAGAGTGTGGTGCTGGTAACACCAAGGCCATGGGTTCGGATCCCTATATAGGGATGGCTGGTTAGCTCACTTGGGAACGCGTGGTGCTGACAACACCAAGTCACCAAGTCATGGGTTAAGATCCCCTTACCGGTCATCTTTAAAAAAAAAAAAAAACCAGACTTTATGCAGACATATATTTTCATTTCTCTTGGGTGAATACCTAGGAGTGGAATTGCTGGGTCATATGCTAAGTATCATGTTTAACTAACACCAAGTCACCAAGTCATGGGTTAAGATCCCCTTACCGGTCATCTTTAAAAAAAAAAAACCAGACTTTATGCAGACATATATTTTCATTTCTCTTGGGTGGATACCTAGGAGTGGAATTGCTGGGTCATATGCTAAGTATCATGTTTAACTTTTTATTTTATTTTATTTATTTATTTATTTTTTTAAAAGATGACCGGTAAGGGGATCTCAACCCTTGGCTTGGTGTTGTCAGCACCACGCTCAGCCAGTGAGCAAACCGGCCATCCCTATATAGGATCCGAACCCGTGGCCTTAGTGTTATCAGCACTGCACTCTACCAAGTGAGCCACAGGCCGGCCCATGTTTAACTTTTTAAAAAATTGCCTGACTTTTCCAAAATTGTTGAACCATTTTGTATTCTCAGTAGCAATGTATGAAGGTGACAGATGCTTCACAATCTCTCCAATACTTGATACTTTTAGTCTTTTTTTATTAAAAGGTTTTTATTGTGGTAAAAAATACATAAGGTTATCTTAATTCGCATTTCTGTAAGATAATGTTCAGCATCTTTTTATGTAACCCAAGTAATTTTTTTTTCAATTTTATTTATATTTATTTTGGTGAGGTACATTGTGTTGTTTTAGTGCATACATATACTGCACAATTATTCACCTAGGTAACCAAAGTTTTTGAGTAGACTAAAATTTAGTTATCATGCTTTTCTTTCTAGAATCCTTTTTTAAAATTTTGTTTTGTTCTAGTTAGCTTAAGCGGTTAAATCAGGCTTGGGCACAGTTTGCCATTTACAACTAACTGTAGCTCAGTCTCTAAGAGGCAGTTCCTAGAGTAACCAATATATAAGACTCAATGGTGATAAGCCACATTAGGACTATGGAATAGGAGAGACTTTTGATAAAGAAGCCATGGGAGCTTTTCAGTATTGTCTTTCACGGTTTTCCCATTGGAAAGGAGACAACCTCCTTCTCTTCAGTTTTCACTCTTAGAACTCTTACTGTCCTTACTGTATAGATTTCTGTGTGCTTTTCTTTTCTAAGCTTCTTGAGCCAAAGATGAGCTTGAAAGATATCATGGGGAGGGTATTTTTTCAGTCATTTATAGAATTGAAACTGTAATTTAATTTTTCTCATTTAAAGAATGTGGGGAAAAAAGGTGCTTTCTAGAAGATACCGTGTTGTTTTCTCCATCAGACTGCTTTCCAGTGGAAGTAAAAATTAAGTGTAAGCCCAGTGACCATAGTACATATAAAAATGATTGCTTAAAGCAATAAAATTCTTGAAAAAAATCTAATTTGGTGAAGAAGGTTGTTTTAAAGTGAAATGTCCGTAGGATATAATTCAAGTTTCGCTGAAAAAATAATTGCTATATTTTTGTTATATTCCTAATGTATGAACATTCACTCATATTGTCTGTAGCAGGGATTCTTAACCTGTTTAAAAAACCTTTTGATTGGTCTTTTTGCCAGCACTCTTGCCTTTCTCCAAACGACTCTCAACACTTTGTATTTTAGAAAAATGCAAATTCTGATTATGGTCAGCAGACAAAATGGTATAGAATTTAATAATCTTCATAATGGTTATTTTAAGGATTCAGAGATAAGTCATGTAAAGTACTTAACGTGGTGTTTAGCACATGGCTTTCAGGAACCAGAAGTTGTTATTATGATGGTGTCACTCCGTTGGGTAAAACCATTCAGTATGGGGCCAGACTCCTTAAAGACGGGCTTTAGCCATTCTGTGTGGTGTGGTTGTTGCCAGTTCTCTAGCCTTGACTTTTTTTTCCCCCAATAAGGTAATTTTTTTAAAAACATAGCCACTATACTATTATTATACTTAACAGAATTAACAGTAATTCCTTAATATAAGCTATTCTTAGTCCACATTCTAATTTTCTCAGTTGTTTCAGAATGTCTTTTTTTTTTCTTTTTTTTTCCTTTTTGTCTTTTTTCGTGTCCGGCAACGGATCGCAACCCTCAGTGTCGCACCTGTAGCAGTGCGCCACCGGGCCGGCCCCTTTTTTCTTTTTTTTAAAGATGACCGGTGAGGGGATCTTAACCCTTGACTTTGACTTTGGTGACGTGGTGTTGTCAGCACCACGCTCTCCCAGGTGAGCTAACCGGCCATCCCTATATAGGGATCTGAACCCATGGCCTTGGTGTTAACAGCACCACACTCTCTCAAGTGAGCCACGGGTCAGCCCTCAGAGTGTCTTTTTTCGTGTCCGGCAACGGACCGCAACCCTCAGTGTCGCGCCCGTACCGGACTGGGACCGGCAACGGGATCGCAACCCTCAGTGTCGCG
>NW_007726873.1:172880-197148 GCF_000696425.1 Galeopterus variegatus | reverse complement strand
GGTCGGTATGTGGGAACCGAGCCCGGGGCGGGAGCGCCGCCACGCTCCCAGGGGGTGCACTGTAGCGGTGCGCCCCCGGGCCGGCCCCTTTTTTTCTTTTTTTTTCCTTTTTGTCTTTTTTCGTGTCCGGCAACGGACCGCAACCCTCAGTGTCGCGCCCGTACCGGACTGGGACCGGCAACGGGATCGCAACCCTCAGTGCTGCGCCCGCCCCTCGCTCAGCCAGTGAGCAGGAACCGGTCTGTATGTGGGATCTGAACCCTTGGTGGCGCGCTCCCAAGCGGCGCACTGTAGCAGTGCGCCACCGGGCCGGCCCCAGAGTGTCTTTTTACCGTAGTGTTTGCAGTTGTGTATCTTAAATAATTTTTATTCCATAACAGCCCCCATGCCCCTTTTTTAAATGTGAAATTTACCATATTTTCTATTTGGCTGTTCGCTGCCTTATGGTTTCCTTTTATTCACTGGTTCCCAGCAATCTGTGTTTTAACAAGCTCCCTCCAGGTGATTCTGATGCTCAAATTTGAGAACTACTGCTATAACTTATTTCTATATTTTCTGAAAACTGACAGATTTAGATACTTTATTTATTTATTTATTTTTTTAATAAAAATACTCCATAGATGATGTTGTGTACTTCCTATCCTTCAGAGTTGCGTATTGTCTGGTTGTCCTACTTCGTGATTTTAGGTGGTATCAGCCTTACTCTTCCATTATAAAATTCCCCTTTGACTAGTAGTTTTAGCATCCTTTGTTGATCATTGCCTGAATGCATTATTTTGTTAGGATTTGCAAAATGGTGATAGCTTGATTCTCTCATTCTGCATTTATTTGCTGCAACAACTTTGCCTTATCAACTCTTTGGGTTACTCTTTATTGCTACAGGAAAGGCAGCATAAAAGGTCATTTCCCTTTATCATTTTTCAGAGTAATTGATAATGAGTTGTTCAGTGGAAGTTTTTTGTTTTAATTACCATCTTTTAGGATCATCATGAGCTTTTGATTTTAAGGTGTTTTAATCTATTACAGTCAAATTATCCCATTTTTGGCCAGTGGAAGAGTCTTTTCGAGTTCTGTTCCTGTTTGATGTGATCTCATTAGTCTTGCTTTCTTCTGGCCATGTCTTAATCTACTCTCCCCCTTCTAAGATTTTGTCACCTTGGACTTATTTTAGGTTCTGAGATATGTCATGCTGTGCTTCTTCCTGTTCTTGGCAATGTCTTCTATACCTTTTTGTTTATCTTGCAGTGATCATTTGGGTTTATTCTAATTTTATCCCTTCCTCCAGGATTTCTCTTAGACCGGGTTAGGTTCGACTGTAACTTTCTTCCATAGCTTACTGCATTTCCTTCTGTGACATTTGTCACAGTTGTCATTACTTGTCCATGTCTCTCTTCCTCGCTTGCCTGAGAGCTCTTTTCAGTGTCAAGGTTTATTTTGGAGCTAGAACCCTGTAGATTGACCTGACAGGTTGTTTGTGGGGTAGGGATACCTGGTTTTTGGCTGGAACAGCTAGGTAAATGCCATTTTCTGAGGGAGATAATATTGTGGAGGCCTATCTTGAACACCCTACCAAAAGTAGCAGCTTTCTCCCCGTCCTCTATCAGATTGCACTCTTTATATCCTTCATAGCTCTTTTTACAACTTATCTATCTCCCCCAAGTTCACCTTGTTGTGCCAGTGAACAGCACAGTGCCTGAGCCTATGCTTAGTAAATATTTTTATGATGAATAAATGAAATAATTTTAAGGGCAAATGGAGAGATTCAAAAGTTGTTTTGGATATTTGGTCATGTTTTAATTGCCAATGAGATGTCCAATTGATAGTTTAATAAAATAAATCTGGGGTTCACAGTAGAGATTGTGATTGGAGACATGAACATGGGTGTATGGTCAGTATTAAAACTATGGAATGAATGAGATAATCTAGGAAAAGGGTGTAGTTAGAGAAGTGGAAAAGACCCAAGACCTTGGCCTGAGGAAATCTAAAATGCATGTTGGCTTAAACTTAGCTTCCCATCAGTAATCAGTGTTACTGTACAATATATGCATGTATTGAAACAACACACTGTACCTCACTAGTATGTACAATTAAATTTTTAAATAAAAAAAAAATTTAAGCTAAATACATACATACATACATACATACATACATACAATGCACTGGTCCAGGAGAGGAAAGTCTACAAAGAAAGAATGGTCAGAGAGATGGGGGGAAGCAAGGGGTGTGTGGTGTTAGAGAAGGTAAGAAAGGGAAGTGTTTAAAAAATGGTAGCATGATTAACTATTTTGTACGCTGGTTACTGAAAGGTCTTGTGAGATGAGAAACAGAAAGCTGTCCATTATAATTTGTCAAATTGCATATAATTGGGACCTTGATGTTCTGTTTGGGGGGCTTGTTTGGTGGAGAAAGTGAGGTAGATGTCGAGTAAATGAAAGGTGAGGAAATGGCTTCATTGCTAAAGCTTTCTATTTATTACATATTTCTGTAGGGGAAACAATCTGTAGAGCCGAGTTATTTTTTCACTTTCAGTATTCAAATTGTATGTCACATTTTGAGCTTCCGACGTTCTTAAAAGCTAGCTTTTTAATATTGTCAATAGTTTTAAGAATCATGTTTCAGAAGTTTTGTTTTTTAAATGTGATTTTTAAAGATCACATTTAAAAATCTTTAAAGATTTGCTGTATTCACAAGGATTTTTATTGTTTTTAAAGTACCATCCCTTCATAAATTACACCTTTTTTTTTTTTTTAAAGATGACTGGTAAGGGGATCTCAATCCTTGGCTTGGTGTCGTCAGCACCACGCTCAGCCAGTGAGCCAATCAGCCATCCCTATATAGGATCCGAACCCATGGCCTTGGTCTTTTTTTTTTTTTTTGTCTTTTTTGTGACCGGTAAGGGGATCGCAACCCTTGGCTTGGTGTCGTCAGCACCACGCTCAGCCAGTGAGCCAACCAGCCATCCCTATATAGGATCCGAACCCACAGCGGGAGCGCCGCTGTGCTCCCAGCGCTGCACTCTCCCGAGTGTGCCACGGGGTCGGCCCGGCCTTGGTCTTATCAGCACTGAACTCTCCCGAGTGAGCCACGGGCCGGCCCCATAAATTGCATCTTTTAATACTATTTTAGAAGTAGTAGAAAGTTATAAAATTCTTTATAGAGAATGCTGTGGGATCATATCTTTCTTATTAAGATAGGAAGCTGACAGTTTTAAGTGATTACTTGTAATGCGCTATGGTATCAGTATTTGGTCCTTAGAGTCTAATTTTGCAGTAAGAAATGCAAATATAATTTTCATTGTTAATTTGATTTACTTTTTCATTCCTAAGTAGTGGAACTATATTTGTTTTATAGAACTGTGTTATTGAAAGAAAATAGATTAGTGAAAAAATAAAGCTTCAAAATTCTGTTTATGAAACTTGGGCCTCATTTTCTACTAATGTAATAATTATTGCCTTAAATCCTGCTAAGTTTAAATATCATTTAAGAAATGACTGTTTAAAAAAGCTTTCCATGTAAAACATAACAGAATCTCTTTTATTTAAAGGAATTCTAAGCCATCCTCTCTCGATCTTATTTTTGTTCCTGACACCATTCTCTTAGTCTACCAAGTTGAAAATGAGAGACTCATCATTTATTCCTCCTCTCTGATTCCCACATTTGGTCATTTGTTAATTCCCATTGATTCAAATTCTGCAGTATATCAGTTCTTTTCCATTTCCATTGGCATTATCTTACTCAGACCCTTAATGTCTTTCTTAAAAATTTGCTATTACTTTCCCACTTTTTGTGTTTTCCCCTCCACACCGTTCTTTAAAATTGATTTTTCTAGACCACACTTCTGATCAAATCACCCTGAAACCTTAATAGGGGATTGCTCTGTGCCATGCAGTGTTTTAAGTGCTTTACACATATTAACTCATTTAATTCTCACAATAGCTTTATTTTTTATTTTTTTACTTTTTAAATTTTATTTTACTTTGTCAATATACAATGTGGTTGATTATTGTGGCCCCACAATAGCTTTATAAAGAAGGTCTTATTATCCCTATTTCATAGATGGGGGAACAGAGGCACAGAGAAGTTACGTATCTTGCCTTAGGGCACACAGCTATTAAGTGATGAAATTAAGATTTGAACTCAGACATTTGAGTTCCAGAGCCTTTGTTCACAAAGAGCCAAAGTCCACAGTCTTCAACTTGGCATGTCAGTCTTTTATAGAGTTACAGCTGGTGTAATGGACCTGAATTCCGATCCCTGCCCCAATAATATCTGTATATATAACCTTGGGAAGCATTAATCATGTATGGTAAAGATGGGGTATCTCTGTGTGTATCTGTGTCTCTTCGTTCTGAAATCAGACTGCTTGGTTTTCAAACCTGAGTTCTGTCCCTTAATTGCTGTGTCATCAGGCTTCGTTCTCTTTCATCATCATGAAATGCTAGAAGCAGTGCTTCTAGGTCTCCTATCTCGTACCACTCCATCTAGAAGACAGATTCTGTACTCTGGGATTCCAGCACAAGTCCTAAACTCTGATGTTTTTATCACCACTGAAGTTATTCATGGTTATCCATGCCCTGATTGGCTTAGGCCTAGGCTGCCTTCTTCAGTTACAGTAGCAAGGGGGATGGAGTTGCTCTGAATGTAGTAGTATATTTGGAGCTAATAGAAAGGTGTGTCTCACCCAAAGTGCTGGTTGGAGTGGGAGAATAGATGCTGGAGAGAGAATTCCAGTGTCCATTATTGTACCCACTTGTTTTGAGGATTAAATGGCATGGTAGGCACTCAAATGTTAGAATTCCTTCAAAACTCAAATGTTAGAGTGCTGTGGATTGACTGTCCCCCTAAACTCATAGAAACTTCATCCCCACTGACAGTGTTAAGAGGGTGGGAAATCCTATTATGTTAATTGGAAGGTGGGGCCTTTAAGAGGTGATTAGATTGTGAGGACCATGCCCTAGTGAATGGATTAATCCATTGAGAATTTCATGGTGGTTATGGGCATGGTTATGACGGCTTTATAAGGAGAGGGAGTGTGAAGGCTAGTCTCTCTTGGTCAGCCATTTGCCGTGTGATACCTGCATCACTGTGTAAGAGTCGCCACCAACAAGGTCCTCACCAGATGTGTTCTCTGGGCTTTGGACTTCCCAGCCTTTTAAACTGTAAGGAATATATTTTATTTCTTCACAAATTACCCAGTTTTAGATATTGTGTTGTAAGCAACATAAACAGATACCTTCTCATCCATCTCCCTTCCAGTCCTCTTTCCACTTTTTCCTCTGAATGTGAACTTTGATTTGGACTACTTGATGTTTCCTTGAGAATCTGGTTCATGTGTTTGCATGCTATTGGAGTACCATAGTTACGATACATCTTTCTCTAATGCGCCAATAGAACGCACATTTCCCCTGTATTTCCCCACTGTGGCAGTAATTTACTTGTGTTGTAATTGTATTTTTATGTTTCTATATTACTTTTCACTAGATTATAATCTCCTTCAGAGCGTAGCCTCTGTCAAACTTTTTGTGCCCTGCTCAAAGAAGGCATTAATAAATGTTTGATGAATGAACAAAAATAGTCACTGAACTAAGAATTCTAATGCATTTAACAAAGGTGTTCCTGTTTTGGGTTATTTGCCTAAAGTTATTTATTCAATGAATAGTTTAGGCAGGGTTTTCTTTGACATCATTGTTTACCAATTTAAAGGAAAATTCCATTGTTACTTAGGTTTTTTTTTAAGATTGTAAGGATGGCCTGATTTTCCAGAATAGTTTATACTTTCCATTTATATCCCTTATAATGTTTAGTACAATTTGTGTGTGTGTGTGTGTGTGTGTGTGTGTGTGTGATAATGTTTAGTACAATTTGTGTGTGTGTGTGTGTGTGTGTGTATGTGTGTGTGCAGATGTCTTCCCTGCCATATTCAGTATTTGCTCAATAGATAAACGAATGAATAAATGAACTAATGGACTCTTTTTTGGTAATGGGAGTTTATTTCAAGAGGTTATGAGGTACTGTGGGTTTCCTTTTCCATTCGAGCATCCTGGGTTCTTAGATCTTCTAAGATTGTTAAGCAGACCTTGTGGGGAACTGGAGCAGCAACTTAACCTAGCTCTTCAGGGACCCAGACAGAACTCTGGGGGATCTGCTTCCTTTTACTCACACTGCCCAATGTAGAGTATCCCTTGACACAACAGCATTTTATCCCATGTCACCCCAAAGGTGGTTGGCCACACTCATACACTTTCAGTTCTCCCTAGTGTAATCCTAGTATTTAGAATGGCAGAGCTGGTTTTAATAGTATGTGAGATGATGAGCCAATTCAGTTTATACAGTTATGATCCTATTTGGAGGATGCAGCTGGCAGGCTCTTTGTGGCTTTTTGGCCTGCTTTCCCACTCTATTGTGATCTGTTATATAATTTTTAAAGATTTCCATTTGTATTAAGAAACTACAGATTGTGAAGTTATTGAGAAGGTGAATAAAATGGAGCCTGTTGATATGACTCCCAGAAATATAGATTTTATATTAATTTTGATTAATTCCTAGTTACTTTAGAATAGAAAAAATATAAACCACACATTTATGAGGAAATATAATAGAAATTAGTTTTGAATAATTTAACTATTATAAATTTTTATCAAAGAAATACCTGAACATAGTTTAATATTAGACGGTTAAACCCCATATTAATGCGACAGCTGTGACATGATTGGTTCCAGTTATGGAACTCCTGACTGACTATCTGAGCAAGCTCATTACTTGTCATAATGACGCCAAATTTTACCTGTTGGATTTTTTACTACCTCCCCCCAAGCACCATTATGGCAGAAATTTACTTATAGTATTTTAATAGTAGTTTCTTGTCCCACCCTGCCTCAAACCCATTCCTGATCCTAGAGGCAACTGCTTTTTCAATTATTTTACTATTTCTCTGGGTATTTATTCTTATATTTCTAAACAATATGCATGTACTTTTTTTCTTGATTTATTTGTCTTAGACATTACTAATTTCCTGTATTGGTAAAGACTTAGGTCTTAAACACACAGATATACACATATGCACATCCTATTCCCCTTCACTCAATATTAACATTTTTGGTTAAATGATCAAGTTTAACTATATTATTTTATTATAAGTGTTTGTTCACTCCCGAGCTCAGTATATTTTCTGTTTTCTTTTTTTTCTTGAAGGTATTGCTTTTTTTGGTTTGCTTTGTTTTCTTTAAACTCTTTAGGTAAGTATTTCTACCTCCTTTAACAGTACCATAAGACACATCTTAAAACAACTTACCTCTTTGTTAAACCTGTCAGATAATTGGTCAGTTCATATTTTTTCTCATGGATATGTCCTTTTTAGAACCCTCCATCCTTCTGCTGCTGCAGTCTGGACTGCTTGCCCTGTAGGTCTGCTCCATAGCTTTGACTTGAGGCTTTCTTTGTCTTCCTACTGGAAATTCCTTTGACTTTTTTGGGGGGGGATTCCCTATTGAGTGGCTTTCATGGCTTCTTCCCCTTTGGATTTTTGCTGTGTTTTGGTGGAGCATATTTATCCAGGAACTTTCTGAGAATGAATGCGTGGAAGATAAATTTTTGAGACTTAGCAAGTCTGAAAATGTCCTTATTCTATTTTGCTTGGATGGCAATCTGGTAGTTATAGAATTTTAGGTCGAGAATCATTTTAACTCAGAAATTTGAAGACATTGCTCCACTGATTTCTTGCATCCAGTAATGCAACTGAGAAGTCCAAAGCCATCACTCTAACAGCCAGGAAGGTTTTGGGATTTTCTGTTTTCTCTTTATCTTCATTCTGACGTTTCACAGTGATGTACCTTTTTTTTTCTTTCTTTCTTTTTTTTTTTTCTTCTGATACTTGGTGGGCCTTTCAATCTGGAGACATTTTAGTTCTGGGGATTTTTTTTTTTTTGCATGATTTTGTCTTGTTTCATCATTTCTTTCTGGAACTTTTATTAGTAAGATTCTCCAGGGGTAGGTCTCATATATTGATCCATTACTTTCTTGGTTTTTTTCTCTCCCAATTTCTGTCTTCTTAGCTTTCTATTCTGCTTTTGAGAGATTTCACCAACATTATTTTTGGGTGAATTTTTTGTGTGTGTTTTTATTTCAGCTATAATATTTTTAATTTCTGAGAGCTCATACTTATTCTTTTGCATAATCCCATTTTCAGATCTGTGTTTCAACCTCTTTCTCTGAAGTCCCTAATGATCTTGAGTCTGGTGTTTCTTTGACAGTTTCTGAAGAGAATACATATCTGTTCTGTGTAGGGGGTCGGACTAAGATGATGGGAAAGGCAATCTTCACAGTATTTAGATTTTGTTCCTGTGCCTGCCCTCCACCTTCCAAAGCACCTTTTGCTTCCAGAACCTTTGCTACTCACGGGCTCTGAGGAGATGAATCCTTGTTGCTCATTGACATCCCCGTATATTGACATTTAGGCTGTAGCTACTTCTGTTTTTGAAAAGGTCATTTCAAATATTTATTGAAATCTCTACCCTTAATTTTCTTTTCATAGTCTCTTTGTCTTAAAGATATGTACATATATTTCATTAACTGTCATTTTAATGGGGTTTGAATGTATCAGTGTACCTTTCTTTTTTTTTGTTTTTTTTTTTGTTTTTTTTAGATGACCGGTAAGGGGATCTTAACCCTCGACTTGTTGTTGTCAGCACCACGCTCACCCAATGAGCAAACCGGCCATCCCTATGTGGGATCCAAACCCATGGCCTTGGTGTTATCAGTACCACACTCTCCCAAGTGAGTCATGGGCCGGTCCCAGTGTACCTTTCTTAACCTGGATTTCCTGAAAAATTGTAAAGCTTTTTATTATGAAAAATTTTAAACAAAAAGGAAAGAGAATACTGTAACCTTTACCATTACCCAGATTTCATAATTATCAATATTTTTTGGGGGGGGTTGTTTGTTTCTTTCGCCCATCTTATTTTAAATATTAATGCTATTGCTGTTTTTTTGTTAAAGTAGTATAAAGCAATGTCTAGACATCCTATTATTTCACATTTAAGTACTTGCTTATGAATCACTAAAAGATTACTGTTATATGTGAAAATGAACAATAATTCTTTAATATTTAATACTCAGTCCATGTTGAGTTTTTCCTGATTGCCTCAAGAATGCCTTTTTAGAGTTGGATGTTTGAAATAGGATCCTAATAAAGTTTACATATTCACTGTCTGGAGAATGTTCCATATTTTGGGTTTGGTTCTGATTTCTTCCTCAGTGTTCTTTACCTTGTTTCTTTCTCCACCTTATTTTCTTTAAATTGGCAGTTAGATCTAGAGGCTTGATTGGATTTAGATCCAGGTTTTTTGTTGTTGTTTCCCAAGACTGTTTCATAGATGGTGCTATATAGTTAGTGCATTTCATCAAGAAGCACATAACCTCTGATCGTTCCACTTTTAGTGATGCTAAGATTGATCAGTAGGTTCAGGAGGTGTCAACTTGATCCCTCTGTTATAGGGTTGCCCATCAGCCTTTCGACTAATGGTTTTAACATCCATTGATGATTACTAGATTAATTACTTCAGTGATGCTCAAACTTTAGCATGCATCAGAATCACCTGGGGGTGAGTAAAAAAGAATGTTGGGCCCCACAACCAAGAATCTGTATTTCTTTTTTTTTTTTTTGTCTTTTTTCATGTCCGGCAATGGATCGCAACCCTCAGTGTCGTGCCCGGACCGGACCGGGACCGGCAACGGGATCGCACCCCTCGGTGTTGCGCCCGCACCTCGCTCAGCCAGTGAGCGGGAACCGGTCTGTATGTGGGATCCGAACCCTCGGCGGGAGCGCCGCCACGCTCCCAAGCAGCGCACTGTAGCAGTGCGCCACCGGGCCGGCCCAAGAATCTGTATTTCTAAGAAGTTTCTAGTTAGTGCTAATGTTGCTGGTGGAGAACACACTTTGAGTACCACTGTACTATTTCAGTAGGGATTGCAAAATGGTGATTTACTAATTATCATTTTTTCTGGTTAGTTTGTATGAGAAAGGCAGTATAAATGTTTTATTTACCAATTTTCAAAACAATGATTTGGTGTTCTAGCAACCTTCAAAGGCGACCAGTGGGGTTTTGTTGATTGCAATGCACAGAATCAAATATGAAGAAAACAGTCATTATATTTTTTGATGAACCATCTTTGGCCAGAGCAAACCCTTTTAGATCGGCTCCTGTGTCCATTTGACATGACCTTAGTAGTCTTTCAGGCACCACAGTGTGCTGTTCCAGGCATATTTCTGCCCCAGTGCCATTTTTTCTAAGGATCCCAGTGCCTTTTGGTAGAAATGGTATTTAGTGACCACTCTGTATTCTAGAGGTCATCACTGCCACTGATAGTCATTATTTCTAGGTCTTATCAAAGGAAAAAACTAAGAGATAACATTTTTCTTGTTCTAAAAAATACTTAATGCTGGTATTTCTAATTCAAATTAAATTTTTATAATATTTTAACTTCTTAAATTTTATTTTTCCTCTCATGCTGAGAATCTTGTTTCCTAACAATATTACTATAATTACTTAATTGGTTTATTTTACATCATATATAATAGTTTCAAAAAACACTACCAGTATTATTACTAGCTATAAGACTGTTGAATCTAGTTTAAAGTTTCTTTGAGGAGCTTTTTGTTTTGGGGTTGTATCCTGTGTTCTAAAGTCTCTTGAAGTAATTTTTCCCTATGTGGTTATGCCAGCAACTGGATGTATAATAGGTTTAATTTCTTTCTTTTTTTAAGAACTATGATGGAATTTGTTTCCAATCAGAGTGTTGTTTCCAATCAGAATAGTGCTGCTATGAATATTCTTGTATATGTCTTTTGGTAGACAGACGCTGAATACTTTAACTGATAGTTTCTCTTCAGCATTTCTGTGTTTGGAATATACATATATGACAGTTACCAAGTTACACAGATTGAATTCCTGAATATGTTATGTAATATAAATTGCACACATGTCAGAATTACATATTTAACCCTAACATAATTATGCAGTATATTTATTATGTAGATAAAACCATACATTTCTGTGTAAAATATGCAAAAGCACACCAGTGATATCAATTTTGCTGTGATTGCGGTAAGCACTACAGTTCTACAAATTTACCATTTTGAAAGCGTTATGTCATTCTGGATACAAAGATGAGTAGGATAGTTGCCAGGGAACTCACAGTCTAATAGATGAGGTAAGATGTGAACATAACATAACTTATTTTGAATTGTGCTGAAGTCATTTAAATGCCAGAAAGAATGTGTGAAGTGCTAAGCAGAAGCAGGATTGATATTCTTTAGCTAGAGGAAGGATTGTTAGGATTTAGACAGATACAGATATGGTAGGGATTCTAGGTAGTGGGAACAACATGAGCAGTGTCACAAATGTGGAAGATCACAGATAAATTCAGGAAACTTTGAGAGAGACAGGTTTGCTTGAACATAGGGTTTGTGAAAGGTAAATTAGGTTCAGATAGCAGAGAATGTAATACCAAGAAATTTTCATAGAACAGTTGTGGAAACAATGTATGAGTCAAAGGAGAAGAAATCCTAAACAGAAACAATTAGAACCAAATTATAATAAATACCATAATACAGGACTTAGGATGTATCTGAAATCTTACTGACAGTGAACTTTGTATTGTTTATTATACAAGAGAAAAGGAAAGGTTCAAAGTTTAATGAGTTGAGTGTTATATTTAAGGAGTTAGAAAAGGGAAAGTAATAAACCCAAAGGAAGTAGAAAGAAATAATAAAGCTCTAAGAGCTAAAATTAATGAAATAGAAAACAAATGTACAGTAGAGAGAATAAAAAAACTAAAGCAGGTTCTTTGAAATAGGCAAACCTGGAAAAAATAATAAAAAGAAATGAGGCTTAGATAAGTAATAGTAAAAATAGTAAAATGGATCATATCTACAAATAAGCAGATATGAAAAAGATAAGAAAATGTTGTAATTATTAACTTTTATAGCAAAATATTTTACTGCTTATGTGGCAGGCAGAATTTTACAGACTTTAGATATACTAATACATTTAATCATGCAAGGTAGGTAACATTATCCCTATTTTATACATGGGGAAACTGAAGCACAGAGAGATTATATAATTTTCAAAAAGCCTAACAAGTAGCAAGAGATAGAGCATAAGAACCTAGATCCTACAACTTGATTGGTATTGTATAACTTGATTGGTATTGAATGCCAGCTTTGTTGTTTATTGGTGGGACCTGGGGCAAATAATTAAATCTCTGTCCTCGGTTTCCTTATCTGTTAGGTATAAATAATACTTTACCAGTTTGTTAGAAGGATTAAGTGAGTCAGTATATATACAGCACTTTCAATAATGTCTGGTATATAACTTCATGGAAAGATTGTATTGGCTTTTAATTCTATTTTTTTCATGAACTTTTTGAAGTACCTTCATATAAGTGTTATTGTTTTTATTATTAGGAGAGAAAGATCAGATGATTGGTTAATTGTTGCAGATTTGGTAAAGTTCAGCTTCTGTTTATGACGAGCTCTTGGCAAATTTAGAAGGGAATTTCCTTAATCTGGTTAATGTTTGGTTGATGAGGGGTATCCCCCAGTACCACACCCAACATATTTGGGGAAAGAGCAGTGCAAACAGATTGATATTAGTTTGGCAAAGGTCAAAAAGTTGGACAGTACCAAATATTAACAAGAATATGGAGCAGCGAGAACCTTTGGATAGTCCTTGTGGGAGTATAAATTGGTACCACTTTGGAAAGCAGTCTGGCAAAAATGCCCATATTGTATGGATGAGCAGTTCCACTCTATGGCAGTTATTTACTTCTCACAGAATTTTCATCTACCTTTCCATATTTCCCAGCTCTTGTAGTCAGGGCCATGTGCTGTTGTGGCCAGTTGGCTCTAAATGACATTTGCTTGTGTTGTTTCTAGGCTGAAGCTTGGGCTTTTCATGCTGTCGTCTCCTGCTACGGAAACAGCTCATAACCCTAACTCACCTTTTGGAAGGAAGCTGCCCTAGAGAGCAACTGGGCTTACAATGGACTTTAAGCCAGAAAGAAACTTTTATGTATTAAACTACTGTTTGGATCCTTTCTTTGCTTTTCTTTCTTTCCCTCTCTCTCTCTCTCCCTCCCCTCCTTACCTCCCTTTCTTTCTCATAATATCCCTAGCCTATCCTGACTAATACACACTCCCTTGTATGTATTCTAATAGAGAAATTCATGTGTGACCATGAGATATATATGAGTGTGTTAACAGGAATTGGTATGGTTGTGTACTGGGCTGTAATGTGAAGGCTCCAGAGTAGGAGGGAGAGTTATTGTCTCTAGAGTTATAGAAATGAGTCCAGTGGCTGTAATAATGATTCAGGAAAATGAGTAATTTCTTCTTTTCAAATTAATTGGTTCTGTGCCTATCACTTACGCTTTGAATTAACATTTTTCTATTTCTTTCTTTTTTTTTTTCAAAAGATGACAGCAAGGAGATCTTAACCCTTGACTTGGTGTCGTCAGCACCACATTCTCCCAAGTGAGATAACCTGCCATCCCTATATAGGGATCCGAACCCGTGGTCCTGGTATTATCAGCACCACACTCTCCCAAGTGAGCCACGGGCCGGCACTTATATTTTTCTATTTCTGTAACAAGTAGAAATTTGGTTTTTTATTTTGTGTCCTTTAGTTTTTGTTTGTTTTACCAGGGATCCGAACCCGTGGTCCTGGTATTATCAGCACCACACTCTCCCAAGTGAGCCACGGGCTGGCACTTATATTTTTCTATTTCTGTAACAAGTAGAAATTTGGTTTTTTATTTTATGTCCTTTAGTTTTTGTTTGTTTTACGTTTATAATGGAGCCAGTGTACCTTACTAAAATGCAAAGAAAGTAAGCAAAGTAATATAATACTGTATCAGTCGTTTTTCAGTATGTTTATATTATAATGTGTTTTCTATGATTTGCTTTGATGCACTTGCATTAAGATATCTTGTGTCCAAATGATTGATGTTCAAATTAAATTTGATATAGTTTAGGGGAGTAGTTCTCAACTCTAGCTGTGAGTTAAAACCAGCCAGTAAGCTTTAAAAAATTCTTATATGTGCTCCCTCCTCCAGACCCATTATATCAGATTCTAATATGCAATTGGGGTTGAGAATAACTGGACAAGAAAATGAGAGGAAAGATGTTGCCTTTGGCAGATACTGTAGGATTGTAGGGCCCAGTGATGATAGCATACACCTTAGAAAAACAATAAAAAAAAAAAAAGAAAAAACAAAACTAATCAATCCTGTCTCTACAGCCACTTTTGAATTATTTAATAAGTAAAATTTATATTCTAGAGTAATTCCAGATTTAGTTTATGCTACTATTAAAATTTTATTACTATTTTTATTAGCTCCCACATATGGTATGTGGAGTATACTAACATTTATAAAGCAAATGTATTTCATAGGGCCTAGTCTCCAAAGCCCTGTAGTTTCAGGTATAACCTAACCTTTTAAAATTACATATAGAAATGTTAAGCTTGCAAAAGACAGGAAACTTTCCCCAGGCTAAAGTCTTTGTTGTGGATATAGAATTGTAACACAGCAAAGGTGCTGGCTCTCAAGGACAGACGTCCTTGAGAGCAGGTTAACCTACTGATTGATATGTTAAGAAAGTTGCTTTATTGTTATGTAAAAATACTGAGGAAAGTGCTGTAGGAAAATAAAGTATTTGCTATGAACAAGCTTTTGTTGGTGGATCAACTTAACTTTTTGCAAATTGCATTATGGAATGTTACTTTGTTATTTCACTGATGTTACCAGCTTCTCTATTGTTAAACTATACTTAGCTGTAACTCCATGTTCCTTTTCTGCAACTTTCTGGCCTGGAGAATAAATACTGGGAGAGAACTCCAGTTCGTGGTTAATTTCTCAAAGGAGGAATGGCTCTCTCTTGAGGGTTCCAGGAAATTAACCCTTTTGGGGTGTCTCACTGCTCAGAAGAAAGGGGCTTTGACTAATCCTTTTTGCATCTCTATCACGCCATGTGAGGCAAAGCAACAGTTTTTGGTTCTTTTTCTTTTCTTTTATTTCTTTTTAAATCATTGTACAATGTAGTTGATTTTCATGGACCTTTACCAATTCCTCCCTTTACTCCCTCCCTCTCTCCCTTTCTCACCGCCACCAACATCATGTCTGCTCTCTTCTCTTAAAAAGCTCAAGGAATTATTGTGATTATTGTCGTACAATGTAGTTGATTTTCATGGACCTTTACCAATTCCTCCCTTTACTCCCTCCCTCTCTCTCTTTCTCACCGCCACCAACATCATGTCTGCTCTCTTCTCTTAAAAAGCTCAAGGAATTATTGTGATTATTGTCTTTTTTTTTATTTGTTTATTTGTTTATTTTTATTAGCTCCCACATATAAGTGAGAACATGTGTATTTCTCTTTCTGTGCCTGGCTTGTTTCACTTAACATTTTTGGTGCTGGCAGTCTTAATTAGCCCCTTTGATGTTATCTTTATTCTTAAAATTAATTTATTTTTCTTTTTAAATCAACTTTATTGAAATATCACACATTCAGTAAAATTCACCCTTTTAAGTACGTATGTATTAATCATGCCTTTTTATTTTCTATATCTTGTCATGTTTTGACATCTGGGGGCTTGCTTATCCTGGAGAGACTGCCCTTCCCAGGGCTAGCTTATTCCTATCAGCACCTTGCTCTAACCAACTATGCTAACCTGCCAGCAGCTTATTCCAGAGATAGCGAAGGACTCCCCTGTGAGGAGATTGCCTTTCATATGCAAACAACCAATCTAGAGTCCTACCCCCTATCTACCTTCTTACACTTCCAAGCCACTATCCTCCTGCACTGATCACCCCAAGGCCAGGTACCAGGCAACCAGGGACAGTCTCTATACCCTGGAGACCTCTGAAATTATTCAAACTAGCCAATCCTAAGCCTGCTTAGCTTGCTTATCCTGCCTCACCCATTCTTTCTAAGGAAAACCACAATAAAGGTCCTTGCCACATTTTCTCTTGTTCCCTTGCCTCCTAACCCTCCCAGGTGCTTCTGCATGTGGCCATATGTGAAGTGGTATGCCTCCTTTTTCTGGAGAACTGTGAGTATACACTTCTTCCTTCATGATAGTCACTTCTGTGTCTTAGTATTTCACCATATCTAATTGAAACAAATCCCTAGTACATTTTTAAACAATATAGATCTATGAATTTTGGCCAATGTATACGCCTATGTAACAACCTTGCAATCAAGATATACAACTTTATATCACCCAAAAAAGTTCCCTTGTTCCCCTTTGTAGTTAGTAACCAACACCCACTCTCTCCTACCCCCAGGCAATTTCAGATCTGCTTTCTGTTGCTATAGGTTAATTTTGCCTATTCTAAAATTTCATGTAAATGATATCTTATAATATGTACTCTTTGTGTCTGGTTTCTTTTACTCAGCTGAATATTTTTGAGATTCATTCATGTTGCTGCTTGTTTCAGTAGCTCATGGATTTTTATTGAAGACCAGTATTCTATTATATTGAAATATCAAAATTTGTTTATTCATATATCAGTTGGTGGATATTTGTATTATTTATAGTATCCAGCTTCTTTTTTTGCTCAACATTTTATTTTAATTTATCCATGTAGTCTGTGTAGTCTATTCATTCTCATTGATGTACGACAAGATTTCTCAAAGTCGGCACTATTGACATTTTGGATGGGATAACTCTTTGTTGGGGGGTGGGGGGCAGCTTTTGTGCATTATAGGATGTTTACCAGCATCCCTGACTTCTACTCACTAGATGCCAGTAGCACCTCCCAGTTGTGACAACCTAAAATGTCTCCTGACATTGTCAAATGTCTCCTGGCGGGGGTGTGTGTGGCAAAATCATCCTTGGTTGAGAATTACAGCAGTCTAGTATTTCATTGTGTGAGTGTGCCACAATTTATTTATCCACACAACTGTTGATGGATATTTGGGTCATTTCCAGATTAGGGTTGTAATGAATAATGCTACTATTAACATTTTTGTACAAGTCTTTCGGAGGAAGATAGGTTCACATTTCTGTTGGAATATGTACTTTGGGTTGAATTTATAGGTCATAAGACAAGTATATGTTTAGCTTTATCAGATTCTGCCACATTGTTTTCCAAAGTGGTTAAACCAATTTTCACTCTACCAGCCACATATGAGAATTACATTTACTCCACATCCTCATGAGATTTAAATTTGAATTATGAGTTTTTGAAATTTAGGGCCTGATTCTTACTCTTTTTGGTGTTCCCACAATATATGACACATAGAAGATGCCAGTTGCTGAGTCAATAAAGACATGAATTCTGGCCATCTGCTTTAATGTCCTATGAGACTAATGTCATATTGCTCAGCTCTGGCACTTGGGAAGCTGTTAGTTACCCATCAGGGACCACTGTTTTCCATGTTGGTGACAAGGTCTCCCTCCCCACCAACTGCAGCAGGTCATGGGCTCTGTAGAGGCTTCTCTGTAGAGAAGCTGGTAATTACCCATCAGGGACCACTGTTTTCCATGTTGGTGACAAGGTCTCCCTCCCCACTAATTGTAGCAGGTCATGGGTTCTGTAGAGGAGGCCATGTTTTTACTTTCTTTGTGCGTTTTATATCCTGACACAGCTGTCAAGGCCAAATGCCAGTAACTATGATTTCAAAGGTTTATTGAAATTGTTTTCAAGCTTTGTCATTCAAATAAAACTTGTCAATGAAATGAGAATCTCTTTTTTTCTTTTACATTGTAGATATATTTTTAGAGAGGGATGGAGTGCCTTTTTTTTTTTTTTTCTGAATGAATGTTTAACTCTGTTCCTCGTGTTCTGCATATTTTTCTTTTTTTCTTTTTTTTTAATGATGACTGGTAAGGAGATCTTAACCCTTGACTTGGTGTTGTCCAGCACCATGCTTACCCGATGAGCGAACCGGCCATCCCTATATGGGATCCGAACCTGGGGCCTTGGTGTTATCAGCACCGCACTCTGCCGAGTGAGCCACGGGCCAGCCCTTCTGCATATTTCTTAAATGTTAATAAGCGTGTTGAAGGCAGACATACCTGCCCTGTTTTTTTCCCCCCTATTCTTTGTCCTCCAATTTTTAATTTTTTAAATTATACATGCTTATGGGATACAGTTTGTTGTTTCAACATGCTTATGTTGTATAATGATCCAGTCAGAATAGTTAGCATATCTATCACCTAAACATTTGTCATTTCTCTGTGGTTATAACATTTAAGATCCTCTTTTCTCTCTGTCTTGAAATATACATATTATTAGCTATTATCACCCTGGAGCACCAGAACTTATTCTTCCTATCTAATTGTAACTTTGTACTGGTCTTTCAACCTTTCCCTATCCCACACTGCCCCCCACCTTCCCTGCCTCTGGTAACCACTATTCTACCATTTCTCTCCTTTTTTTCCTTTTTATTTTTTAATTGACCCATGATAATTATATATATTTATGAAGTACAGTATGACATTTGGGTACATTCATACTGTGTGCAGTGATCATATCAGGGCACTTAGTATATCCATCACCTCAAACATTTGTCGCCTCTTTGTTGGGAATATTCAGCATCCTCTCAACTAGCTATTCAGAGATACACAGTAGTTTGTTTTTGGCTATAGTCTCCCTGTATTGCTATAGAACACTAGATCTTATTCTTCCTATCTCTCTACAATTTTGTATTCACTGACCACCCTCTCCCATCTTCCCCTCCCCCTCCCCCTCCCCCTACTAGTCATTAGTAACCACTATTCTACTCTCTTCTTCTATTAGATTGGCTATTGTGAATAGAAGCGCAATAAACATGGAAGTGTAGGTGCCCTTCAACTTGATTTCCATTCCTTTAGATATATACCCAGCAGTGTGATTGCTGGATCATATAGTAGTTCTACCTGTAGTTGTTTGAGAAATCTCTGTACTGTTTTCCACAATAGCTGTACTAGTTATCCCACCAACAAGGTAGAAAGAGGATGCAGAGAAAGAGTTCCCTTTTCTCTGCATTTTCACCAGCATTTGTTATATTCTGTCTTTTTGATAATAGCCATACTAACTGGGGTCAGATGATATCTCACTGTGGTTTTGATTTGCATTTCTCTGATTAATGATGTTCAGCAATTTTTCATATGTCTGTTGGCATATGTCTTTTTTTGAAAAATGTCTATTCAGTTCCTTTGCCCATTTTTAAATTGGATTAATATTATTTTTTACTATTGAGTTGTTTGAATTCTTTGTATATTCTGGATATTAATCCCTTGTTGGATGCACAGTTTGCAAATATTTTTCCATTCTGCAGGTTGTCTTTTCACTCTGTTGATTGTTTTCCTTTACTGTGCAGAAGCTTTTTAGTTTGATATAATCCTACCTCCCAATTTTTTTAAAAGCACACATCACTACCGCTGGATCATCATCACCATCATATTGCTTATCTTTGAATATTATATATGTATGTATATGTGCTTTATACATATGTATAATTTATTGGGGCAAAATATATATAATTTTATATAACATAAAATTAACCATTTTAAAGTGAATAATTTATTGGTATTTAGTACTTTCACATTGTTGTGCAGCCATCATCTCTATCTAATTCATAAACTTTTCTGTTACTCCAAAGTAAAATCCCTTGCCCATTAAGGAGTTTCTCTTTCTGCTCTTCCCCCTTAAGCCCCTTAAGCCCCTTGAGCCCCTGGCAACCACCAATCTGCATTCTCTATGAGTTTATCTACTTTGGATAGTTCATACAAGGGCACTTCAAGAAGTTTATGGAAAGATTTGTATTATCTTTTAATTCAATTTTTCCAAGATCTTTTTGAAATATCCTCTTATAAATGGATTCATACAGTACATGACCTTTTGTGTTTGGCTTCTTTCACTTACTATAATGTTTTCAAGTTCATCAATGTTGTAGCATATATCAGTACTTCATTCCTTTTTATGGCTGTTGAATAATTTCCCACTATATTGTGTGTGTGTGTGTGTGTGTGTGTGTGATGGACATTTGGGCTGTTTCCATCTTTTGGCTGTTGTGAAGGTACTGCTATAAACATGCATGTATATGTCCTTATTTGCAATCCTATGAATTTTACACTTGACTGGATACTTGAAACCACCACCACTGATACTGAACAATGCTAATGCCCCAAAGAATTCCTTCGTGCTACCTCTCTTTAGTCAGATACTCTGCCTACTTACTGGTGTCCACTGAGCTCTTCTCTGGCTTTATAGCACTTGGAAATTTAAGTAGTATCTTAACTATGTAGTTTGGCTTTCCTTAAGTATGTAATAGACTTGTCATAAGTTAAATTTTAGAATTGGGAACAATGTTTTAGAAGGACTAAAACAAGGACTAGAAATACTTTATATATGAATATTTATTCAATTTAGTTTTTCCAAACTAATTCTGCCAAGATTCAAATTAAAGTTAGTAGCATAAAATTCTGTACTAACCTACAGAGTGGAGATAAGTGCCAAGAATGCTATCTTAAAATATTTTATAAATTGAACATGAAATTATTAGATGATTAATTGATTAGATGATAGATATTTTATTTTTAAGTGAACTGTTTCTTATCCTTACTCTTTTGTTACAGTTGTGTATAAAAGAGCTTTGAAGTTTTACATTTTCTTCCTCCCAAAATCTTCAGTTAAATATATACTGATATGTTTATGTGTTAGTTTTAAAAGCTCAGAGGAAAGATTATTCAGCTTTCTGAAAACATAGTATGCACAATAAAATAACTGTTTGCCAGGAAAAAAAAAAGGCCTTGTTGTCTTGTAGTACCAGTTGGTATTAGGTAGGTTTGTTTGCTGTCTCATATCTTATTTATAGTAGTTTGGAACTGGAAACTGGATACTAAACAAACACTAATGTTTCACTGTGGCTTAACTATTCATGAGAGTCTTTCTTTGATCTTAATTATTTTTACTTGGCATATACTTCTGTAAAACAAGGAACTTCTGAGAAACTGACAACCCATTTGGGTCAAATCTATTTTTATATACCTTAATACAGAAACAGTATATAGCACATCTAAATGTACTGATTTGCTTAGATGGTGTTTATAAAAGCTTTTTAACATTATTAATGAGTTACAAATTTATAGAAGATATTATATGATCCTCAGTAGTGATTTAGAAGCTTCCCAGACTCCTTCCTTTCAAGAAAAGAGCTTCTGTTGGGAGAAATCTCAAATCTGATGACTGTTTCTTAAAATATGTCAGATATATACTAAATATCTTAGGGATCTAAGGATTTACAAGTGTTGAAAAATCGTATTATTGGATAATTTTAATTGTGTGTTCTTTTTTTGGTGTCTAACCTTGCTTTCCTCCTTTAACATGCAGACATAAGCATTGGGATGGCTTCAGTTTATACTGGGAGACCTTTGTTAGTTAGCCTAGTTACTCTTTAATGATAACAAAGTCTCCGTGAGTGAATTTTTTCAAAATCTTACAGAACATAATGGAAAAGTATTAAATTAAAAAAAAGATATTAGATGTATGGCTTTCAAAAGTTGATTCGAAAGTTAGACTCTTAAAAAAATCTGTCACCTAAGATTTGTTTAGTGTTACTCTTTTAGAGATACCATAAAATCTTTATACTATTTGGAAAACAAAAAGACCACTTTCACTTTGTTTAAAAAGTACAAAGGAATTAAATAATTGACCTCAAAGATACATTGTTTCATTCATTCGGTAAGCACATTTTAGGCACATCTCCCCCCCACCCCCACCTTTTTCCTTTTTTTTGTTAAGAATGCACTGTGCTGGGCCTACACAGAAGAATGCAATCCTATAGGGTAGTGATTCTTAATCATTTTTCCTGCCAAATGACCTTTGGCAGCCTGGTAAAACCTATAGACCTCTTCTCAGAAAAGTGTTTATAAACTCTTGAAATACATATTATTATAAAGGAAACTCATTATATTGGAATTGTCAAAATATTAAATTTTGTGATATAGTAGCATGTGCTGCATTATTAACTTCTTAGTCTAATGGATCTAATAAGTATTGTAATTTTGTTTAATGATGACTTTTTCTAGATGTCTGCATCAACTATAGTGTGATGAAACTATCTGTGATTCTTATTTTTGATCAAAGTTATAGGAACTGCCAATACCACTGAGGTTTGTTGCCTAAGTTTAATTGAAGGAAGTGCTAAATTGTTGTTAGAGGTAGGTGAAAGTAATTATTTTTTCCCCATCCGGACTGACTGGCACACTGAACCACACAGGTCCTTGAGTGTCAATAGATTTGTTGCCTAAGTTTAATTGAAGGAAGTGCTAAATTGTTGTTAGAGGTAGGTGAAAGTAATTGTTTTTTCCCCATCCGGACTGACTGGCACACTGAACCACACAGGTCCTTGAGTGTCAATAGATTCCATGTTAGGAGTCCCTGCTCTAGGAGCTCTTAGTTTGGTCTGTGAGACTGACAGTTCAGTAGCTGAAATCTGAGCAGGGATTTTGTCTCATTTATCTTTGCATGTTCATAATACCACAGTGTCCAGTAAACATTAAGCCCATGACTATAATGTACTCTAATAGAACCATATAAATAATTCTGGGGGTACATACGGGAGGTTTCCTCTGTTTCTATTAGAGGAAGTGGTATTGAGCTGTATCTTAAATTTAAGATACATTGGAATTTTCGGGTTGAATAAAGTAAGGAAAAGGTACTTAGAATTGAGGCAGGTTCATAGGTATAGCCTCAGGAAGGGGTATGGCAAATTTCTTGATTATTCTATTTTATTTTATTTTATTATTGATCTATTTATTTATTTAGCCACTGGCTGATACAGGGATCCACACCCTTGACGTTGGTGTTACAACATTACACTCCAAGTGAGCCAACCCGCCAGCCAAGTTTGTTGATTATTGAGAGTGTCAGGATATACATCTAAGGGAATGACAGGAGATGAGAGGTTGGGATAATTCTGGGGCTTGAATTATAAAGAGATTTTTGTGTATACTGGGCATCTGAGAACTAGGAGTGGTGATAAGTTTGAGGTAGCTTGAGATTCAGGTAGGGATTTCTCAGTAGGCAGTTGGGGCTAGAGAGAATTTGAAATCTTACTCTGTAGATCAGTCACCTTTAGGTCATGACAGTCATCTGTAAATTTTTTTTTTTTTTTTGGTTTTATTGAGATACGATTTATGGTATGCAGTAAAATTTACTCATTTTTTGGTTTGCAGTTTGATGAATCTGACAAATGTGTAGTCATGTAATCACCACCACTGGTGAGATACAGAACATTTCTGTCACCCCAAATAGTTTCCTCATACTCCTTTTTAGTGATTCTCCACTCCCCCACATCTAGCTTCTGACAACTGATTTGATTTTTTCCTTATAAATTTTGCCTTTTCCAGGATGCCATCTAAATGAAGTAATACATGTGTAGCCTTTTGTATCATATGCTTTCACTTGATATAAATGTTTTAAAGATTCTTCCATGTTATTGCATGTATCAGTACATGCAAGTAGTTTGTTATTTATGAATGAGTGTAACAAATGGTGCCCCGTGTGAAGAATTCTGCTCCACGGATCAGAGACCTACCTGCCAAGCCTTGGAAAGGAAAAAGATGTCCACTACTCATCTCATCAAGGGAGACTCACCCCGGTAAAGGGGATCAAAGGTGGCTTTAAATTAGCGATTGCACGCCTGCAGGAGTGTCTAGCTAGGGCTTCACCCGGAAGTGTTGCTTTCTTACTCTTTCAATTTTCTCTCTGTTCTTCCAACTATGGGTAACTCACTGTCTAAGAAGGAAATTCAACATAGGTCATAACTTCGATGTCTCAAGGCAGTAGGTTATAAAGTAACTAACCGTCAGCTAACTGAATTATTGATTAGACAATATTGCCCTTGGTACCCTAAAGAAGGAAGTCTTGATATTGAGGATTGTGAACTTATTGGTTACTGCTTAAAAAATGCAACCAGTCCTGTTAAGGCTGCCCATGTAATGGTTTGGAATTTATGTCAAATTGCTTTAAGAACTATTCAGGACCCTAACAAAAAACAAAGACATGTCTATGTCACCAAAAAGGGATAAAACTTAATCTTCGCCAGTAGCTGAAAAAACTTTAAATTGGACAATCTAAAGTAAAAAAAGTTAATATTTCTTTGCAATGTTGGTTTTGTTGGAGCATGTTTTCTTTTCTTTCTTTCTTTTTTTTTTTTTTTTTTTTTTTTTTTGTGTCCGGCAACGGATCCCAACCCTCAGAGTCGCCCCCATACCGGACC
>NW_007726873.1:167337-172870 GCF_000696425.1 Galeopterus variegatus | reverse complement strand
GGGACCGGCAACGGGATCGCAACCCTCAGTGTCGCTCCCACTCCTCACTCAGCCAGTGAGCGGGAACCGGTCTGTATGTGGGATCCGAACCCTCGGCGGGAGCGCCACCGCGCTCCCAAGCGGCGCACTGTAGCAGTGCGCCACCGGACCGGCCCATGTTTTCTTTTCTTATCTGCACAATGCTTCTCTTCTCTCTTAAAAGCAGTGGTTCTTTTCTTATCAGCATGTGCTTCTCTTCTTCGCCAAAGACTCTGGGGCTTTATGGGACAAGCAGCCATGGTGCCAACCAAACCTCCTTTTGGGTCTACTGCTTTTCTCCTGAAAACCTCAGAAGTCAAATGGCTTTCATTAGCTCAGCCTTTAAAGCTCCGTAACCCATTTGAGAAACAAAAACTAGACTAAAATCTACCTGTTTAACTAGATGGGTCTCAAATATTCTGGCATCCAGCTCGTTATCTTGAACAGACTTTTAAATTTTCTTCTAGGCTCATCATCTATGTATTTCTTCACAAAATCCTATGGTAAAGTCCTATGCTGTTTTTATAAAAGAAGAAAATGTTCTCTGCATCTGCTTAAAAAGGCTTGCATACTTTGCAATGTAAATTCATCTCCTTGAAAAGTCTCACATACTTTGCTTTGCAATGTAAATTTGTTACCTTGCTTTCTCTAAAACAGGGTGTGGCCTCACAGATAAGCTTTAACATTCTTTAGAAACACAATTTAAACCTGACCTTTTATACTAGTGAGTTTTCTATTTTATCTGTCTCCTTATTACATTTTAAGCAAAACCTATAAGATCCTTATTTGTTTTTGTTGTTTATGTCTGTATATATACGTTTGTAAGCTGTATGTTATGTTTACATGTTCATGTCTATATGAGTTTGTATTGTCTCCATAGTACCAAATTTGCTTATAAATAACATGCCCTCAGTAAATAAATAAATATACTTTTCAAGTTCACATGACTTTAATTTTCTAAAGTTTTGATAAAATAAATATATTTTCAAAATTTGATTTAAACCTTTTGCCTAAATTTGTCTTTAGGTCAGTATGCCTCCTCCTTATCTCAGCTCTGCCTCCTGGCCATGCTGGGAGAAACAATATCTTTTAGAAATTATCTTTGTGAATGCTGCTCTCTGCCTTAAGCTCTACATGGCCTCTCTGGATTCCACATATCCCTAAATGCCACATGGATACTTGGAACCCAGGATGGCTAGTGGAAGGAGACCTATGCCCAATATCTCAAAGGCCCTAGTTAACATTATCTGATAAGGGTGTAGATTTTATACACCAGGTTTTTGGTTGGGAAACCATAAAATATTTATTTTATAAAAATAGCTGAGGCTGAAACTGGACTTTACATAATCTGCTCTGACAAGTGGACCCTTATTTACTAACCTGTATGCATAAAAATGTTCTTATCAACACACATCATTGCCTAGGTTTACTAATCAAATAGGATTACATTTGTCTTTGTTAGAGGCTTTTCAGTTGTAAACCCCACCGAAACCAGAAAAACCTTTCTATATATAATTTTTAGACAAATGAGGCCAATTTAACATTGTTAGAGAAAAAACAAATATGTAAAAAAGAGGTAATATAAAGAAAGCTATGGATATAAAAATGTGGTTGTGGTTAAAAAAGACTAAAAGAAAAAGAAAATAATTTTTTTTTTTTTTGTCTTTTGTATTTTTTTTTTTTTTTTAAAGATGACCAGTAAGGGGGGATCTTAACCCTTGACTTGGTGTTGTCAACACCACGCTCACCCAGTGAGCAAACCGGCCATCCCTATATGGGATCCGAACCCGTGGCCTTAGTGTTATTAGCACCGCACTCTCCCGAGTGAGCCACAGGCCAGCCCCGAAAAAGAAAATAATTTTTATGTGAGAAAGCATCTAGTACAATGTATTTTTGTCCTAGAGTAAAATAACTGGTTATTTAGAAAGTAGGAAGTACAGGACAAAAACAGAAAGTCTGAGTAAGTCGTGATAATGGTTTGTACGGGTTAATTTATAAAAGAAACTTTTAAAAATTGGCTAAAATTAAAAACAAGTTATGTATAAGTTTTCTAAAAATTAAACATTAATATCAAAAGTATTCTGATACAGGGTTAGAGTTTGCTCTCCTACAATGGAACAACCAGATTTCCTAAAATCACTTAACTGCTCTTAATATAAAATTGTAAAAGGTTTTCTTTATCTTTTAGATAACTGGTCTAAGAAACTTACTCCATGTTTTATCATGATAATTTCTTGTGCTCTCTCTCTTTGAAATCCTTTGTCACTTTGGTTTTATTTTTTGTAGTAATTTGTGATCTTGTTCAACTAAGTGTTTTAAGCCTTTGTCATTTGACAGACTTTCCAAAACTAAATTCTGAAAGCTCAACCTTTTGACTTTAACTAACTTTGAGGGGTTCCAAGGGCCCTGGCCTGTTTCAAGGGCTTCTCAAAGGATATATAAGAGATGTATCAAAACTAATTGGCTTATTTGATAAATTAGACTATATGGGAAAGCATTGTCAGTACTGAGATGTTATGAATATGGGTTCCCAAATCTTGTAAGGTTCTTAAAAATCTGTGGCTTGATATAAATGCTACTGGTCATAATCTTGGTTCAGTTATAATTTTATTTTATTTTATTTTTTTCCTTTTTGTCTTTTTTCGTGTCCGGCAACGGATCGCAACCCTCAGTGTCGCGCCCGTACCGGACCAGTACCGGCAATGGGATCACAACCCTCGGTGTTGCTCCCACACCTCACTCAGCCAGTGAGCAGGAACCGGTCCGTATGTGGGATCCGAAACCTCGGTGGGAGCGCCACCGCGCTCCCAAGCAGCGCACTGTAGCAGTGCGCCACCGGCCCGGCCCTATAATTTTAAAATGTTATGTCTTCAAATGTTTCATGAAAAAAAACTCTGAGAGGTACAGTTTCCTGACAAATTTTAAGTTCATACCTTTAAACTTAATTTCCAAAATTCTAATGAAAAAACTGATGGGTTTGTGAAATTATTCACCAAGATCAAAACAACAAAAGTTAATTAATGAACTGATTAAAAAGAACTATGGGTTTTTACAATTTCCTTATTTTATTTTAACACAGCAAAATTGCTGGCTCGAAGAGCAGATGTCCTTGCTGCAGGTTAATCTACTGATTATCGATATGTTAAGAAAGTTACTTGATTGTTATGTAAACATACTGAGGAAATTGCTGTAGGAAAAGAAAGTGTTTGCTGAGAACAAGCTTTTGTTGGTGGATGAACTTAACCTTTTGCAAATTGCATTATGGAAAATTACTTTGTTTATTTCATGGATGTTACCAGTTTCCATTGTTAAAATTATGGGCCAGCCTGGTGGCGCACTGCTACAGTGCGCCGTTTGGGAGCGTGACGATGCTCCCGCCGAGGGTTCGGATCCCACGTACAGACCGGCCGCTCACTGGCTGAGCGAGGTGCGGGCGCAACACCGAGGGTTGCGATCCCGTTGCCGGTCCCGGTCCGGGCGCGACACTGAGGGTTGCGATCCGTTGCTGGTCACGAAAAAAGACAAAAAAGGAAAAAAAAAATCATATTTAGCCAGGGGCTGGCCCATGGCTCACTCGGGAGAGTGTGGTGCTGATAGCACCAGGGCCACGGGTTCAGATCCTATATTGGGATGGCCGGTTCACTCACTGGCTGAGCATGGTGCTGACAACAGCAAGTCAAGGGTTAAGATCCCCTTACAGGTTATCTTCCAAAAAAAAACTATACTTAGCCATAACTCTGCCCATGTCCTTGTGTTCTTTGTAATGATTAAATCAACTGAATTTTCTTGTGAAACTTTCTTGTCTTTACAATAAAAGGGAGAAGCTAACTTTGGATTGGGGCTGTCACATTCAGCTTTCTCCTCCTAATGGGAAAATTACTGAAATACAGTCCTTCCAGGCTTCTCAATGCATACATAGTGCTTTGAGTAACACGTAATTCTTTTTTTGTCTCCATTACACATGGGGGGAAGTGTAACAACTGAGTAGTTTCCTTTGTATGTGTGCACATTTTTAAAAACACACATACCTGAGCTCCAAACCCTGCCATATCTGAATACCGTAGGATAGTCAAGAAATGTATGAGATGAGGGTGTCAGGGAAGAGAGTACCAGGAGGTGACAGTGTCAAATGTCATGCACAGGTGTATGGAACATAAAGAAGCTTTGCTTAGGGCGCTTTTTCATGTTCAGTTTAGAAGGGAAAGAAATGTGGCAGTAACATAACATGGAGCTTTTTAGAGATAAATAAGAGGGTATTTCAAAAAGTTCATAGAAAAATAGAATTAAAAGATAATAGGAATCTTTCCATGAACTTTTTGAAGTACCCTCATAAGTGGAAGAAACAAATCACCGTTAATAAGAAATGTGTGAGATTGAACAAGATACCAGAAGGGATGGGGTCAACTCTATAGACTTGGAGAGGGAGAGGAACACCTTTTCCTTTAAAGTGAAAGGGGAGATGATATGAGAGGGTGAATCTAAGGATGATGGAGGAATGGTTATCTTAGAAAGTTTATGAGCATTTATATGAAAGAAATTAGGAATCATTGGCAGTTTTATGGTAATGGGATGATCTGATGAAGCGTTATATTCCTAGAAGATGAATCTGGAATTGCCTGGGACAGGAGAGCCTAAAGTTAAAATTACCATATCTATGTATGATACCATGAGTGCCTGGACTTGAGGATTGTCATGAGAAATGGAGGTAATAGATCCTAGAGACTTTTATATATTTTTGTGGTTTGGAGGTTATTTTGAGAATTGTTAGGAGCTAAAAAATTATGTGAAGGAAGATTAAACAGTTTAATGGAATTGGTATCTTTGGGTGATGCTTACTTTTCCAAGTTTTTGCTTTTATTGTGTATGTCAGAAATGAGGAACCTAATCAATTTGATGTCATAATTCTAAGGCACTAGAAGGATGTGAAAATGAAGATGCCCTGAAGGAAGCTAAATTGTGTACCTGGATGTACCTCTTTTGTAAAGTCAGGGACAGAGATGTAATAACCACACAGAATTGTGTGATTCTGTTATTTTAGTTCTTATTTGTGAATCCTTCTCTGGGTAACCTGTAGCACAAAGACTTCTCTAAAACGCATTACTGTATCCCAACTTTCAAGTATTAATACAGTGATATTAAAAAATGAAACTTTTGGGCCGGCCCAGTGGCGCACTGCTACAGTGCGCCGCTTGGGAGCGTGGTGGCACTCCCGCCGAGGGTTCGGATCCCACATACGGACCGGTTCCCACTCACTGGCTGAGCGAGGTGTGGGAGCAACACCGAGGGTTGCAATCCCGTTGCCGGTCCGGTCCGGTACGGGCGCGACACTGAGGGTTGCGATCCATTGCCGGACACGAAAAAAAAAAAAAAAGACAAAAAAAAAAAAAAAAAAATGAAACTTTTAAATTTTTTCCTTTTGGGAATTCTAAATAGTTTAATATGATGAATAAATAAATGAGTGATGGCTTTCTTTCAGATAACCTCTCTTAAGTCCAGAAGCATTTTGTTAACAAAA
>NW_007726873.1:164859-167160 GCF_000696425.1 Galeopterus variegatus | reverse complement strand
AAAAAAAAAAAAAAAAAAAAAAAAAAAAAAAAAAAAAAAAAAAAATGAAACTTTTAAATTTTTTCCTTTTGGGAATTCTAAATAGTTTAATATGATGAATAAATAAATGAGTGATGGCTTTCTTTCAGATAACCTCTCTTAAGTCCAGAAGCATTTTGTTAACAAAAGGACCATTTAAAATACTAACTTTCAGGCTGATTATTATATATATGAAATACCAGCAGGCTATTTTTAAAACTTATTTTTCTTGGAAGTTAAACTAACTAGCAAGCTACTGGCTAAAAAAGGGATATTATTAGGTTATCTGCATATTTTGTTCAGTTTTTCATAGCCTCAAGAATGCTGAGATTTTCTTAACCAAAAAATGAATGCTAAGTATGAGATATCAGGTTCATTTTAGAAATGGAAAGACAAAGAAAAAAAAGATAGACTTTACAGTGGAAATTGTCAGTTTTGTTTCACTGATCTTCAAAATTACCACTCTGGGCCGAGCCCGTGGCACACTCAGGAGAGTGCAACGCTGGGAGTGCAGCAGCACTCTCGCCGTGGGTTCGGATCCTATATAGGGATGACTGGTGCGCTCACAGTGCTCACTGGCTGAGCGCGGTGCGGCCGGTCTCAAAAAAAAAGGACAAAAAAAACCAAACAAAATTACTACTCTGTCTCTGACTTTCCAACAGAGCTATCCAGGTACACATTTTAGCTTCCTTCGAGACATCTTTATTTTGACATCCCTCTAGTGCCTTAAGGTAATTATAACATCAAATTATTTAGGTTTCTTATTTTTGCTACTGGGTTATTTTTAAATGTGTTTTTTTAAATTGAAAAATAAAAATTTTATAAATTTTTGGTATACAATGTAATGTTTTGGTGTATATATGTTATGTAATGATTAAACCAAGCTAGTTGACATACATATCACCTCACATACTTATCACTTTTTTGTGGTGAGAACATTTAAAATCTACTTTTTTTTTTTAACAGTTTTCAAGTATACAATAACTACAGTCACCATGCTTTACGGTAGAACTCCAGAACTTATTCCTCTGGTGTAACTGAAATTGTGTACTCTTTGGCCAACACCTTCTCATTTCTGCCTCTTGCAACCACCATTCTAATCTCTGCTTCTATGAGTTTGACTTTTTAGATTCCACCTATAAGTGAGGGCTTTCTGTGCCTGTTTATCTTTCTGTGCCTGGCTGGCTTCAGATAGTATAATGTCCTTTTGGTCCATCCATGTTGTCACAAATATCAGGATTTCCTTCTTTTTAAAGACTCAATACTATTCTTATTGTGTGTAGACCACATTTTCTTTATCCATTCATCCACTAGATGGACACTTAGGTTGATTTTATATCTTGGCTATTGTGAATAATGCTGCAGTAAATATGGGAGTACAGATATCTCTTCAACATACTAATTTCATTTCCTTTGCTTGTACAGTCATGCATATCACCTAATGACAGGGATACATTCTGAGAAATGCATTATTAGGCAATTTTATCTTTGTAAGAACATCATAGAGTGTACTTACACAAATGTAGATGGTATAGCCTAATACACATCTAGATTATATGATATAGCGTGTTGTTCCTAGGCTGCAAACCAATATAGCATATTACTGTACTGAGTACTGTAGGCAGTTGTAAGTATTTGTGTATCTAAACATGGTAATTATCCATTTGTGTATCTAAATGGTAAGTATTTATGTATCTAAACATAGAAAAGTTACAAAAAAAATGGTGTAAAATATAAAAAATGGTACACCTCTATAGGGCACTTACCATGAATGAAGCTTGCAGGACTGTAAGTTGCTCTGAGTGAGTCAGTGAGTGAATGTGAAGGCCTAAGACATTACCATATGCTGTTGTTGACTTTATAAACATTGTACAGTTAGCCTACACTAAATTTATAAGAAAAAGTAATTGTGCTGTGACGTTACAACAGCTACAGTGTTACTAGTCAATAAGAATTTTTCAGCTCCGTGATTATCTTATGGAACCACAGTTGTATATGTGGTCCATTGTTGACCAAAACGTCCTTATGCAGTGTATAACTATATACCCAGAGGTGGGGTTGCTGGATCATATGATAGTTCTATATTTAATTTTTTAAGGACCCTCTCATTGTTTTCTAAAATGACTACTAATTTACATTCTCACCAACAGTGTACAAGGGTTCTACATTCTCACTGCCACATATATTTCGTCTTTTTGATAATAGCAGTTCTAACAGGCGTGAGATGATATCTCATTTTGGTTTTGATTTGCATTTCCCTGATGATTAGTGATGTTGAGCATT
>NW_007726873.1:160426-163925 GCF_000696425.1 Galeopterus variegatus | reverse complement strand
GGAGCGCCGCCGCGCTCCCAAGCGGTGCACTGTAGCAGTGCGCCACCGGGCCGGCCCAGGGAACTGTTTATTAGTCAACTTTCCGGATGCCAGCCAAAGGCCAATCTTGCAAACGGCTTTCTAAGGATAGCAGTCTTAGACCTGCCATGTTTACTCCTTTCTGCACAAGTATAGTCTCTGGCTTTGTTCATGTTGTTTTTCTAGATTCCTTATGTAATGAACACTTTGTCCCCAAGTAGACAAATCCACTGTAATAGTTTGCAGATTGCTTTCATGTATATTATCTTATTTGTTCCTGACAACTCTGTGATTGAAGTTGGTAGAGGAGATAAATTTTATTAACCTTTTTATGGGTGGTAAGCCAATGGAGATTTAAGGAGCTTGAATGATGTCCAAGGCACCAAAGCCAATAAAGGTTGGAGGCCAGGTCTTGTGAGCTTCACATATTTTAAGTACTCTTTTAAAAGGATTTATACCTTTAAATTTGATCAGCACTGAGAGAAAGTTAAAGGAAAAAAGAGGACATTTAAAGTTAAATGTTTTGGTAACTTCCCATAAAATCTCTCTAATATTTATAACTTAAACCCCCTTCCTTAATTTTTGAGGAAAAGAGAAGAAAGGATTGTACAGTGAGTTTATGTTATGTTTAGAATGGTTATTCTACTTGTTGAGGATAAGGAATTGAGAGGCATACTGANTATGTTATGTTTAGAATGGTTATTCTACTTGTTGAGGATAAGGAATTGAGAGGCATACTGAGTGCAGTACCCCGTAATATGACTATGTACCTCAAAGTAAGTATGAGCAAGAGGTACTGAAAAATATTTTTATTTTGTTATCATTAAAAAAACCCATTAAAATTCTATTTAATAGTCCTTTCTGTCTGGCGGCAGCCATCAGGTAAGCCAAGATGGTGCATACAGGTACATCCAGGAGCTATGGAGGAAGAAGCAGTCCAACATAATGTGCTTTCTTCTGAGGGTTCATTGCTGGCAGTACTATCCGCTCTCTGTGCTTCACAGGGTTTCCTGCCCTACCTGGCCAGATAGTGTGCAGACTGGGATACCAGGCCAAGCAAGGTTATATTATTTACAAGATTGTGTATGCTGTGGTGGCTGCAAACGCCCAGTTCCTAAGGGTGCAACCTATGCCAAGCCTGTCCATCATGATGTTAACCAGCTAAAGTTTGCTCATTGCCTTCAGTCTGTTGCCAAGGAACAAACTGGACACCATTGTGGGGCTCTGAGAGTCCTGAATTCTTACTGGGTTGGTGAAGATTCCACATACAAATTCTTTGAGGTAATCCTCATTGATCCATTCCATAAAGCTTTGAGAAGAAATCCAAACACCCAGCGGATCACCAGACCAGTCCATAAGCACAGAGAGATGCGTGGGCTGACATCTGCAGGCCACAAGAGTCATGGCCTTGTAAAAAGCCACAAGTTCCACTGTACTATTCGTGGTTCTTGCTGTGCAGCTTGGAGAAGGCGCAATACCCTGCAGCTCCACCGTTGCTGCTAATAATATAAGTAATGTTTGTGAAATTCATACCTAATAAACAATTTAGGACAGTCATGTTTGCTTAAAGGTGTTATTTGTCTGTTAAAACTAGTCTGCAGATTGTTTCATGAATGCTTTGTCAAATTATGAAAGTTAAAGTGCAGTAATGTTTGAAGACTATAAGTGGTGGTATATCTTTTTTCTTTTTCTTTTTTTAAAAGATGACCAGTAAGGGATTCTTAACCCTTAACTTGGTGTGGTCAGCACCATGCTCACCCAGTGAGCTAACCAGCCATCCCTATATTGGATCTAAACCCGGGGCCTTGGTGTTATCAGCACCGCACTCTCCCGAGTGAGCCACGGGCCGGCCCGGTATATCTTTTTTCTAATAAGATAAACTTTAGTCTTTGCTTAATCTTAAAGGGGAGTTATATGTCAGTGTTTAAAACATGCTATGTGGTATAATAGATGTAAAATAAATTCTTTAAAGAGAGGAGTACAGAAAATTCTATTTAGTATTTTGTTAACATTAAACTGCTATCAAGATAAGAAATTTCATCAGAGTTAATTCAAAAATTAGTTTTGACTTCTTGAGAGGATATGAAATGTCAGCCACAGTGCTAGACTACAGCTGTGCACAAGACTCTTCACAAGGCTTATGATCTAGTAGGAATGGAGACAATAAACAGGCGATTACAACAGCAGTCTGTGAAGCACTGGAATGGTAGATGTACAGTGTCAATTTAGGGGTTTATTGAGGGAAAGAGGGAGAAATGCTATGGAGGCAAATAGGGAAACTATTCCAGATGTAGGGTTGGTGATGGGAGTGATCAGGGATGCTTCTTGTGTGAAGTAACATGTAAGCTGAGACCTGAAAAATGAACCAGGCTACTAAGGGAAGGACAGAAGAAAGTGTGCCAGACCAAAGAAAAAAACACAATGAAGGTTTGTAGTGAAAACTTCGCATTAGAATAACTGATTAGAGTGAATATGGGCAGAGGATGGGGGTGCGGGGGGGAATAGGCAAAGACCAAGTCTACTAAAAAGTTAAGAATTTAGTTATTTTTTATTTTTTTTGTCTTTTGTCTTTTTCCGTGTCTGGCAACGGATCTCAACCCTCAGTGTTGCCCCCGTACCGGGCCGGGGACCAGCAACGGGATTGCAACCCTTGGTGTTGCTCCCGCGCCTTGCTCAGCCAGTGAGCGGGAACCGGTCTGTATGTGGGATCCGAACCCTCGGGCGGGAGTGCCGCCGCGCTTCCCAAGCGGCGCACTTATCCAGTGCGCCACCGGGCCGGCCCAAGACTTTAGTTATTAACAAGGGCTTTTAAAGTAGGTTAGTACCTGGCCGGCCCCGTGGCTCACTTGGGAGAGTGCGGTGCTGGTATCGCCGACACCGCAGGTTCTGATCCTATATAGGGATGGCTGGTATACTCACTGGTTGAGTGTGGTGCAGACAACACCATGCCGAGGGTTGCGATCCCCTTACCGGTCAGAAAAAAAAAAAAAAAGTAGGTGAGTACCATCTTAAGATTTTTCCCACTTTGGCTACAGTGTTTGACTATGGTATGGAGAACGAGTTGGAGGAAAGCAGGAGGAGAGACTGGAAGAATAATTTTTTAAGCAGTGAGAGATTTTGGTAGCTCAGACTAGGATGGTGGTAGTGTTCTGACTCAAGATATTTATTTAGGAAATAGAAGCAACAGGACTTGGTGACTTCTAGATTTTTGCTTTGATCATGTGGGTAAATAGAAACTTAGTAGGCTGACATTAGAGAAATAAACTTCTGTTAATTCAACTCTGGTTTTCCTGTTTTGGAACATTTCCATTTTTTCCCCATTATTTCTTAGTTTTGTGGCATTTTGCTGGTTTTCGAACTGGTGGTTATCAGACTTCTCTGGCCAGTTCTTTTCTGTCCTGAAACCCTTCAGTGGAAACACATCATGTTCTACCTTAAGAGTGTGATGTTTAGGCCGGCCCGCGGCTCACTCGGTAGAGTG
>NW_007726873.1:154439-159822 GCF_000696425.1 Galeopterus variegatus | reverse complement strand
CAACACCAAGCCAAGGGTTGAGATCCCCTTACCGGTCATCTTTTTAAAAAAAAAAAAGAGTGTGATGTTTATCAAGCTATTTTGTATTCTTTAGAGGAGAGTGTATCCAAAACTTGGGGAGTAAAAGAAGTGCTCAAAAGTATAAATGTCTCTCTTCCTTTTTCCAATTGCAGTTTCATTTCCTTGAGGTCACTTCTTTTAACAGTTAGTAGTATGTCTTTGTATTACATTACTATTTGTCTTTCTTAAATATGTTTAATGCATGTACAAGCATGTTGATATGTTTGTTTTCCTCCATACTGATGGCATATGTCATACTGCTTTGAGCCTTGCTTTTCTTCACATAATAATTACCTTAGAGGTTTTCACATACAGCTCTATCTCATCTTTTTAATGGCTTGCATAGGGGCCAGCCCGTGGCTCACTTGGGAGAGTGTGGTGCTGATAACACCAAAGAAAACGGGTTCAGATCCCTAGATTGGGATGGCCGGTTAGCTCACTTGGGAGAGTGTGGTGCTGACAACACCAAGTCAAGGGTTAAGATACCCTTACTGGTCATCTTTATAAAAAAATAAAAGTAAAAAAAATAATAAAGGCTTGCACAGTATTCTATTCAGTGAATGTACTGCAATTTATCAGGTCTCCTATTAATGGACATTTTAGTTGTTTCTAGTTTTTTCTCCCCATAATATGAGGGTACTTCAAAAAGTTAATGGAAAAATTCATATTATCTTTTAATTCTATTTTTTCATGAAGTTTTTGAGGTACCCTCGTACATTCAGGGCTGCAGTAAACATGCTTGTCCTCTCTGTTATTATATTAAATGCAGGTTTTCATCACTGATCTATTGCAAATGAGCTGTGAAACCTTAGATGTGTTTCTGTGTAAAATAAATGTCAGTATTGCTTCCAGGGCTGACAGAAGGATTGGAGGGTGGTGCTATGAAGCAATTAGCACTGAACTATGTATTTAATAGGTATATGAATATGAAATGAGCTTAAACCTAGTTTTTAGCTTTAGGATATTTCTGAACTTGAGTTCTAGTAAATTAACATGCAAATTGCTTTAAATATTTCATATCAAAGATTCTAGCTATGAAATATTTATTGTCCCACTGGACAAGACCTTCAATTTACACAAGCATTTAATTTACTTTTGTGCCTGTATGCAGACTTCTAACTTAAACAGTCAAAGATGGATTTTAAAAGTTTCTTCCTGATTAATTGTACAAAGATTCTAGCTATGAAATATTTATTGTCCCACTGGACAAGACCTTCAATTTACACAAGCGTTTAATTTACTTTTGTGCCTGTATGCAGACTTCTAACTTAAACAGTCAAAGATGGATTTTAAAAGTTTCTTCCTGATTAATTGTAGTGAAATTGCTGGACTCATTGTGACAAATATTTATATAACTTGACAAAGACTAGGATTATTAGAATTAAATATAGAGTATTACAATTAAAGTTAACAGTTTTATAACTGGGACAAGAAGGCATTATACTTCGAAGAGAGCTGCAGTAGTGTGCCAGTAATTCACCAAATGTTTATTGAACTCTTGATGTGTGACACACTGTTTTAAGGATTGAAGAGATAAAATATCCCTGTACCAATCTTAGAGTAGAGGTAGTTCTATATTATAGATGAGGAATCTGAGGGCTAGAAAAGTTAAGGCATTTCTCAACGATCACTGTCAGTCAGTATGTGCAGAGTTGGGATTTAAATACAAGTTTGGCTAATTCAGAGTCTGTTCTGTTTGTGCCATATTGGGTGTGGGGAGTGATTCTTGGTCCTAGCATATTGTCTGTTAGGTTGTAAATTAATAAATAGCTCATTGTGTTAAGGTATTTCTGTTAGTGCGTTACTCATATCAGCATACATACACAGATCTACCCTTTGGTTTTTCTGGAAGAACATGCTGATAATGTTAAAATACAAACCCACTGGAAGACAGTGTTCATCAAGTGAGCTGAAATGTCTCTATTTCATGAACTAGCCAAGTAGTGTAACATTGTAGTGTTATTGAAGATTATAAACTCAAAGGTAGTATTTTGTGCTAGACCAGTCTGTGTGAATTCAACATGAGTTCAGATTAGTGAGCCAGGTTACATACTGACTGTTCTGTGTCTGTGATCATTAGGGCTTGCTTTTCCACTCGGTTGTCAGCTGGTAGAATACAAGCTTGCTGTGGCTTCCAGCAATGCGTATGTGGACTTGTCATAAGTAACAGACTGGGGACACAGAAGTTGAGAAAAGAGCTGTTTTATTTTCTTGTTTACAAGGTGAATGCGAATTCCTTATAGATGTGGATTGTTGACGAGTTGGGTTCCAGATGTGGTTGCTTGAGCACTATGCTCAGGATCCGCCCTTGTTGAGTTAAAGTGCCCTTAAAAAAAGTGTTGGCATTCCTGTTCTGTACCAGCTGCCAGAACCACACTAACAGAGTACTTAGATTGATTTTCTCTTAGTCATACACTTATAGTAGAAAAGATAAAAGAATTGAAAAGCAGTCATAATTTATTTCTGTAAAAAATCCAAGAATCTTCAATGTAACAGAAGAGCAGTATGTTACTTGTGAAACCAAATATCTACAGTGAGTAAATCTAAAGAATGTCATTCTTTAATTTTACTAACATGAATTTATCTGATGTTTTTGATGTTCTGTGATCACCTTAAATGTATGTCCCCCCTTAGTCATTTGAATTAAACAATTTGAATTAGTAGTGAATTTGTACTAATTTAGGTACATTATTCTTATATTTTGAATAAATTCTATTATAAAAGCTTAAAAATATTTTTTCAATGTGTGTAACTCAGTTGAACAACTCGGACATTGGCTCTCACAATTGTTTAAGCTCATTTTAACATTCTAGGACTGGATAGATGAAGCCTTTTTCAAAAATAGATTTTGTTATGGGCAACAGATTTCTTAAAGGCTCCCAGTCTCCCATGGTGACATTGCTAAGGTTAGGCCTTCTTGCATTGCAGCATGGAGAGAGTGTTGTTTGAGTTAAATGCAGACTTCTTGGTATGTCACCTGACAGTCTTGTGGTTTCAGATGAATATGGTTCAGTGCTATTATTAACCTGGGTTGGCAGTTGTGCATAACTGGAGTTTTTAGGGATTTTGAAAAGAACTGCTTAACAGAAATGGGATGCCACTAATGTGACACAGCTTAACTCAATGTTATTTTCAAATGTGTTAACATCAAAATTACCCCACATCTTGGTATAAATTTGGTGATATGTTTGCTTTAAAATATCTGAAGTAAAATTTTAAGTGCTAATTTTTTGAATATGCTTCTTTTATAAAAAGTTAATTTAAATTATGGTAATTTAATTATCAGAAGGACATCTTGAGGGCCGAGCCCGTGGCGCACTCTGGAGAGTGCGGTGCGCTTCCGCCGCAGGTTCGGATCCTATATAGGGGTGACCGGTGCGCTCACAGCGCTCACTGACTGAGTGTGGTGTGGCCGGTCTCAAAAAGGACAAAAACAAACAAACAAACAAAAAAGAAGGACATCTTGAGAATGGTTTAAGCAGGTGTTAGTCATTCTTTTTAAATACAAAATTTATAAATACTGTGTAGTAGTTCTTGGTGTATGTGTGTCTTATTTCTCTGTCGTTCATTGCTCTTCTTATGTTTACATAGGAACACTCACTGCAGATGTTTTGGAAGCAGTGTGCTTTTTTGTATTTATCTTATATACATATTTATGAGTAAAATTTAAATTAAAAACTTGACATTGTATTAGTGAATTGATCATAATCCAATCATTTTTATAGTTAACGGTATTCTTTAATTTTACTAATATGGACCTGAATTTATCTGATACTATTTTTGATGCTCTGTGATCGTCTTAAATGTGCGTCCCCACTTAGTCATTTGAATTAGTAGTGAATTTACACTAATTTAGTTACATCGTTTTTATATTTTTAATAAATTCTATTATGAAAGTTTAAAAATATTTTTTTCAGTATATTTAACTCAGTTGAACAACTTGGATACGGGATACTGGCACACTCACAATTGTTTTAGCTCATTTTAACATTCTTCTAGTGTTTTGCTGCAGTTTCCTAAGGTCACAGGTGTGTAGAGTTAATATCAGTTAAACAGCGTAAAATGGGTATATATCTATTAGATTATATGTGTTGATGAAAAGTACTAAGCAAATACCGTAGCAGATTATGATAACTTCAAATATGGTAGATTCTCATGTTATAAAAGTTTGCTGTTGCTGAAATTTACTATTTCACCAAGAATTCATGTTATAGATTATTAATTTCCCTCCTCTGAAATACTTTGTGTAAAATTTTACTTTTTTAAAAATAAAGGTGTGCTTTATTTTTAAAATTAATTGTCTATGCAATTTTATACATGTGAGATTATGGGATAAGTGTAAATGAATTTTGGCATCTTTAATGCTGGTATCAGTTTATACTTTTATCTTATGATTTTTTTTCACATGTATAATCTATTTGATTAAATTACAGCCAAGCAGCCAATCATACCAGTTGTTGAAATGTAAATGACAATTACTAAAATTTCATTAATATTCTGGGTATTATTAAATTTAGTATGACTGAAAATAAACAGTCAAAAGGTTATCTAATGTTATTATAACATTTACTATATTAAAATGTAGTTGGAGAAAAATAAGTGGATCTAAACAACTTATATGAGGGTACTTCAGAAAGTTTATGGAAAAATAAAAAGATAATACACCTCTTTCCGTGAACTTTTTGAAGTACCCTAGTATAAATATTAATCCAGATTTTTTCTGATAAGAACAAGTCATAAATTGATAACTCAATTCTTTGGAACTGAGATTAACAAATAAATCATGGTTTTATTTTTCTTTCAGGTTTGAGAATTATAATTCCTTAGATAGAGAAATGATTACTATACACATAGCCTGTACATACCGGCTTCCACCATTACAATAGTACCTCTTGAAATAGCCGTTTATTTATTTGCTCACTTATTTAGCAAATGTATTGAAGTCCTACTACATTTTCTCTCTCACCCAGTTTCTCCCTATAGTACTTAGGTTAATTTGTGATTAGTTGTAATCTGGGAGGAATTTACACTGTTTACAAAATCAATTTGAATTATACAGAAAAACAAAATTGGTACAGTAATGGTTTCTTGTCACTGATGCTTCTATCTGCTTAAGAAAATTTCTTTTAAGCACTTCTTTTGAATTTACACTGTTTACAAAATCAATTTGAATTATACAGAAAAACAAAATTGGTACAGTAATAGTTTCTTGTCACTGATGCTTCTATCTGCTTAAGAAAATTTCTTTTAAGCACTTCTTTAGTGTGTGGTTTCTGGCAGTAATGCAAAGTCTATACCAATCAGAAAACTGGGCAACTTTTTC
>NW_007726873.1:152985-153745 GCF_000696425.1 Galeopterus variegatus | reverse complement strand
TGATAGAAGCCTTCTCGATTATGACAGTTGGGCTAGGAACTGCATCCTAGCTGAATAACTGAGAAGAGAATTTGACCAGAAAAAGATCAGATTTCTGTAATGTACTAGTTGGAATCATAATTTTAAATCAGATATTTTGGCATTCTCAACAGGATGCAGGGAAGAATGTTTTTTGAAATAGAAGCAGAACGTGAAAAGGTGATAGTAGGGAAAGAAGATATAAAATAAGATTATATGAAAAGGGAGATGGAGAGGATAAAGGTCGCACAGAAATGAAACATTCTGTGGCAAAATTAAGTTTTACACGGTTGTCAATAAAGAGTAGTGTTGATACTTTGGAAAATTTAATAAGTGGCATAGAGATCAAACATGAAATTCTACTAGAATGCAGAGGAAAAGGAAAAGAGGAAAACATCATATGGATGGACCATTGGAACAGAATCAAATATCAGACATGTAAAGTGAAGATACCAGAATAGAAAAAAAGATGTGTATATGCTAATTTAAAAGGGTTTAACTTGTTCAAAAATGTAAATTAAAAAGTTTTATTTTATTTTTATCTTAATTTATCAATTTACAGTGTGGTTGATTTTCGTGTCCCTTTACTGATACCTCCTTTTCCCCCATCGCTCCCCCCATCAACATTTTATCTGTTCACTTATCTTAACAAGTTGAAGGAATTATTGTGATTGTTGTGTCTCCCCCCCCCATTTATTTGTTTGTATATTTATTTATTTTTATTAGCTCCCACATATAAGTG
>NW_007726873.1:150352-151867 GCF_000696425.1 Galeopterus variegatus | reverse complement strand
TGTCTGTACACTGAGTAAATAATTGTCTGATGTACATGTAGTCTGCTTATTAAATGTATGTCGATGTTCTTTTGATTAATACTATACCGAATTCATAGTAGCTTTCAGTCAACTTTTCTCAGTTACTGTGTACTGAATTTCTTTTTTAACGTTAAAAAGGTGTCTTCTTAATTGAAGACACCTAGGGAGTTGCTGATACAGACCATATGCTCACAATTATTTTTTTTAAATGCACAGTAAACATATCAAAAGGAAAATTAGAAGCTCTTTTATCTGATACAGTTGAGGCTTGCAGATTAATGGAAAAAGTCAATTGAAGTAAGGAATTTAAAAAATGACACACGTTGTAATATTTTTAGCTTAAAACATATAAATATACACTATTTTGCCAGTCTTTGGCAGGTCAGTATGTTTAATAGAGGGGGAGGCAAATGTTATTTCTGCATTGTAGGATCAAAAAATTTAAATGCTATATAAAATAAAAAACATTGTAAGACTATATTTGCTTTCAAGAGACACATTTGAAACACACTGCTGAAAGAAATTAAAGAGGACATCAAAAATGGAAAGATATTGCATGTTCATGGATTGGAAGAATTAACATTGTAGACATCTTTCGCCTCCTTGGTTAAATTCATACCTTGGTATTTTATTCTTTTGGTAGCAATTGTAAATGGACTTGCTTTCTTGATTTCTTTTTCTTCTAGTTTGTTGTTGGTGTATTAAAACAGTGGGAATCTGAGCTCCCCTGACTCCTGTCCCCAAATGGCAAATGTCCAGCAGCAGACCAGGACCAAGGAGTAGGGGGTGACTTCATGTGTAGTTCTCCTCTGGGAAAATACAGGTCAGGTGTGGGCTCTTAGTTACTTCACATGCTGGGCTCACTGTCTGCAAGGTCTGTGGGGTTATCCTGTAGCCTTGTTTTTCAGGTGTCTAAGGTGAGAGGCCCAGCTGCCAACCCTCCCCCACCTACCTTGTCCTGGCAGTGCAGGGTTTCTTGAGTCTTCATGCTAGTACTGGTCAGGAGTTTTTCCTGTCCTATGTTGCTTCCTCACATTTCCAGGTTGTGAGGAGTTTTCCTCACTGTTTAGCTGGACTCTGTTGTTTTCTCCTAGACACTCTACACTTCAGGTGACTGTGTGTTGCTTTGGACTTTTTGCATTAGAGGTGATGGCTGGCTGTCTCTAGTAAGCCATCTTGCTGGGGCAGGGGAGAAGTTAAATTTTAAATGCTGTTTGTTTAAAACAGATTGAATGAGCATTTGCCCAATTACAGCTTTTGTATTGTTATTCATTCTTTTATTGAGCCAGACATTTAACAGATATTTTTGAGAGACAACTGAGTGCCAGTCACTGTGTTAGGTGCTAAGGATGCAGCAATGAACAAGCTTTCTACAGGTTTTTGTTGTTGTTGTTTGTTTTTTTAAAGACAACTTTACCCATGTACAGAAAATATTTCTCCAATTGGCTGTAGGACGTTTTTGTGGGGTTTTTTTTTTTTTTTTTTTGGGGGTTG
>NW_007726873.1:146227-149372 GCF_000696425.1 Galeopterus variegatus | reverse complement strand
TTTTTTTTTTTTTTTTGGTGGTTGGCCAGTAAGGGGATCCAAACCCTTGACCTTGGTATTACAAGGCTATACCCTAACCAACTGAGCCAACCAGCCAGCCTGTGGAACTTTCGAATTCTGATGGTGGCCAGTTCTTGGCATGTTGATGTTCTGTTGGGAAAGATTTTTGCTTGTCTCTTGCAGCCTAAATTAGAATGCTACTCTACGCCTCCCCCTACACCCGCCTCCACCCCTCCAGTCATTCTTCCTTCACCAGACTCTGAATGTTTTTCAGTACTAAGGAAAGGGGGGATTTCACTAATTCTACATGCTTAGCTTTTGAACCTTGACTCCCCTCTTTTCCCATTTCATGCAGGAGCATAGGATGTTAATGGTTTTTTAGAGCTAGTCAGCACCATCTGGCATGTTTTCATTTTAGTGAGACATAATAGTGATGGATAAGGCTCAGGAAATAACAACTAACATAGTGCCAGGCACATAATAGACACTCTGTAAATAATTACTGAATGAATGAATGAACTAAAAAATCTTCAGGTTTCATAAGTATATGCTGCATTTAAGACCCTTTTATGCTAAGTAGAAGTGAAAATGTATGGATGATCAAATGGAAGTAGGGATAGAAGAAGAGGTTAATTGATATTTATTTTAAGATGATCGATGAGGGGCTATAGAGTTTCTCAAATAGGAAAAGAAAAGGTGAATTATTTAGATATTTTTTTAAGGGTGACAATTGTTAATGTATTGAGATACAATCTAGCGTTTAGCCTGATGTTTCTCAACATTTTTTTAAAAAATATTTTGTCCCCGTAGGGAGCCTTTTATACCTCCTTTTTTCTTAATCACCACCTCCCCCCCATGAAATTTTAATACCATAAATATACTGTGTATTTGCTCATGTACTGTGGCCCTTTGGAGGGCCACAACCCATTTAATATCTGTGCTTTTTCCTCCCCTCTTACCACCCAAAAACCAATTTGCCCCCTTGGAAGCGATTTCACCTCCATTGTGAATGCATGGTCTATCCTTATTCAGTAAGATGTGTTATAGGAGTTCACGTGGTCTTGTGAGGTGCAATGTCAGTGTGTCAAGGAGGTTGTCTGTTGCAGCATATTTTTTGTTAGCATTCTTTGACGGTGTCAGATAAAAACACGCAGAGCAAATAAGCTGAAGTAAACTATAACATCTGTGTAGAGTCTTAAAATAGCTTATGATTCCTCACTAAAGTTTTCTAATATGCTGTTTTTAAGTAGTTTTTATATTAATATGCTGGACACAATAGCTTAATACTGAGGAAAGTTTTGCCATAACATATAGATAATTTTTGTGATTGGTGGTGGTGTGCTTACTGCTGTTAATAATTTGGCTTAGGTATGTCTTCAGTTAAATTTTAAAAAAAAATTTTTTTTTTAAAGAGGACCGGTAAGGGGATCTTAACCCTTGACTTGGTGTTGTCAGCACCGTGCTCACCCAGTGAGCTAACTTGCCATCCCTATATGGGATCCGAACCCGTGGCCTTGGTGTTATCAGCACCACACTCTCCTGAGTGAGCCATGGGCCGGCCCTGTCTTCAGTTAAATTTTGATAAAAAGAGGCAACATGATGAAATGGAAAGCACAGTGGATTAGATATCAGAAGACTTAGGTTCTAGTATAAAGAGAGTTCATTCCAAGCACTTTTGAGTGCTGAGCACAAGTGAATACCAACCAGTAAAGACAGAGTAAGGATAGAGATGAAAAGATGAGGAGAGACCAGCCAGCACTGTCCAGAACAGTGACTTTAGACAGGTCATCTTTGCTTCTCTTTCACTTCTTACATTTCTTTCACTTGACAAAATGAGTAAGTTTAGGGTGACTATTACCATTTAAAATTGTTTAAAGGAGCCACTTTAGGGTTGTTATTTAATATCATGCTCTCCTAGTGTTTTCAGATAGAATTAATTTGTCAGGCAACTTTTTTTTTTTTTTTGTCCTTTTTGAGACCGGCCGCACCGTGCTCAGCCAGTGAGCACTGTGAACGCACTGGTCGTCCCTATATAGGATTCGAACCCGCGGTGGGAGCGCCGCTGTGCTCCCAGAGCCGCACTCTCCCGAGTGCACCACGGGCTCGGCTGTCAGGCAACTTTTTTTTTTTTTTTGTCCTTTTTGAGACCGGCCGCACCGTGCTCAGCCAGTGAGCACTGTGAACGCACTGGTCGTCCCTATATAGGATTCGAACCCGCGGTGGGAGCGCCGCTGTGCTCCCAGAGCCGCACTCTCCCGAGTGCACCACGGGCTCGGCTGTCAGGCTTTTTTTTTTTTTTTTTTTGTCTTTTTCCGTGTCCGGCAACGGATCGCAACCCTCAGTGTTGCCCCCGTACCGGACCGGGGACCGGCAACGGGATCGCAACCCTCGGCGCTGCTCCCGCGACTCGCTCAGCCAGTGAGCAGGAACCGGTCTGTATGTGGGATCCGAACCCTCGGGCGGGAGCGCCGCCGCGCTTCCCAAGCGGTGCACTATCCAGTGCGCCACCGGGCCAGCCCGGACCTTCTTTCTTGCTATCTTTAACAGAATTGCTCGTGTTCTTTCATTGCGACTGCTTAGAAAATCTCCTGTTAAATCCTCTATTTGTGGTAGTACAGAAAATCAGTCCTATCACAAATTTAAGGTTTTCAACTTGCCTGGGCCCTCAGTATGGCTGACAGTCCTTGTGCTTTTCTTGGGTTAGCACCTTTCCCCATTTTCTTTGATGACTTTGCTAGATCTTTATATCTTAAACCCTATGCCCTGGTTCAGGCTACCCATCTCACATATGCTTATAAGTATGCTTGACTCCTACTTTTCAGAAAAAAACAGAAGTGATCAAATATAAATGCTCTATTTCATCTCTCCAACCTGCAAACCCATCTGCAATAGTTTTCATTTGTAGGTCATTTTTTCTTGCCTTTTAAGTGTATTCTGCAGTTCATTAGGGGTACCCTTGCCCAGGATGCTATGTCCCAGCTTCTCTGGGATCTTAATCCAACAATTGTCTCTGGTTACCTTAAACTCTTTTTTTTCTGATTCCTTCCCTTCAACTTGGAAATATGTGCCTTATGTATATACCTTTACATACATTTATATATTTCATATATATATATATATATATATATATATATATATATATATT
>NW_007726873.1:140415-146033 GCF_000696425.1 Galeopterus variegatus | reverse complement strand
TTTTTTTTTTTTTTTTGTCTTTTGTCTTTTTTCCGTGTCTGGCAACGGATCGCAACCCTCAGTGTTGCCCCCGTACCGGACCGGGGACCGGCAACGGGATTGCAACCCTCGGTGTTGCTCCCGCGCCTCGCTCAGCCAGTGAGCGGGAACCGGTCCGTATGTGGGATCCGAACCCTCGGGCGGGAGCGCCACCGCGCTTCCCAAGCGGCGCACTATCCAGTGCGCCACCGGGCCGGCCCGAAAAATGCCTTTTGTAGCATCACCTCTTCTACCTGTCTGGGGTGACCATACATTTTGGTTGTCCAGGATAATCCCAGTTTATTCCTTCCTGTTTAGGGTCCCCTTTTACTTTCAATACTGTGCAGTTTAGAGGGTCATTTATATGAAAGTACTTCAAAAAGTTCATGGAAAGTTTCATATTATCATTTAAAATTTTTTTAAAATTTATTTTATTTTAAAAATATGATTATTACGTATTTTGTAATACTATTTTTCCATGAACATTTTGACATATTCTTGTATGATCACACTATTTTGATCTCTCCTCTTTTCACAGGGAAACCTCTCAGAATATTACATACTTAATGTTTTACTTTCTCAATTCTTTTCTCTTCAATTCATTATTATCTGATTGTCTCTTCCCCTCTTTCTCCACTGAAACTCTTGCAAGAGTACCAAAGACCACCAAATTGCTAAATTCTGTGGACACTTTTAGTCTTTACAGATTTCGGCCTTTCTGCAGCATTTGGCGCCGTGCATTATTCCTTTCTTCATCTTCCTTGATTTTGTAATGGTACTTTACCATGAGTTTTCTCTTCCTTTCTGGTGGTCCTTTCTGGTGGACACATCTAGGACCACCAGATATGTCCTAAATTCTAGTATATTGATTTTTCACTTTCTTTTCTCTTTCAATTAATATGTTCTCCTGGAATGATTTCTCAATACCAACTCTGTGTCAGTAACTCTGTGTGTAGAACTCTAGTTCCAGCCATTCTCCTGAGTTCCAGACCAGTTTTCTTCGATCTGTTGCACACTTCCTGCAGCTGTCTCACTGACCCCTTGAACTGAATCCATTAACACTCTTATCTCAAACTTACCGTCCTCCCTAAGTGTTCTCTACCTTGGTTAATGATATCTCCATTTATCAAACCCGAAACTTGGCAGTCAGTCATCCTCATCCTTCATTCCCCATATACAGTCTTCCAGGTCCCATCTCTGTTTCCTAAACAACATCTAGTTTTGTCTCTTTCTATTTTCAGTGCTATTCCTTGGTTCAGATTATACTTCCAGACCTCTCTCTCTCTAGTCACTTCTCCAAGTTTGTATCAGTGTGGTTTTCTAAAATGCACAAGTGATCTTGTCAGATATTTTTTAACACCTTTGTCTATTCATTGCCCAAATGATGAAGTCCTTATGTGTTTGTGTGGATTAGTGTATTAGTCCATTTCCATTGCTTATAACAAAGTACTTGGAATTGGGTAATTTATAAAGAAAATGAAGTTTATTGCTTACAGTTTCTGAGGTTGAGAAGTCCAAAGTCCATCTGGTGGGTCAACAGTGACCCAGGGGTCTCACATTGCAAAATAGTGGGAGTAGAGAGAGAGAGAGGGAAAGACAGACTCTCCTCTTTTTTTAAAGCCCTCAGAACCACGCCCCTGACTGCCGTTTTTAATCTGTTTGCTAGGCATGGTCTTACAATCCAATCACCTCTTCAGGGCTCCACCTTTTAGTTACCATAGTAGGATTTCCCACCCTCTTAACAGTCACAGAGGGGGCTAAGTTTCTAATACATAAAACTTGGGGGACACAATTTAAGCTTAGTGAGTTTTGGGGGGACATAATTCAATCCACTAGAACTATTTATGAGTGTTGATCTCATGCACCAGCCTGCCTTTGTAGCTGTGTCTGTTGCTTCACTGCACACTCCTGAGCTAGGGTCACTAAGAATTACAGCACATGTTTTTTTCTTTTTTCAGAGAAGAGAATGCCCTTCTCCCCCACTTGAAGCTGACAAACTTTAAACATCACTTCCTACTTTAGAGGCCTTACAGAATAATGATTAAGATTATAGACTCAAAGGCATGCTGCCTGGCTTCTAAACCCAGCTTTGTCATGTTTACTATCTTGCTGTGTTATTTTGGGCAGGTTGCTTAATCTCCCTATGCCTGAGTTTTCTCACCTGTCAAATAGTGATAATATGCCTTAGTTTTCTCACCTGTAAAATAGTGATAATATACCTTAGTTTTCTCACCTGTAAAATAGTACTGTATTAGTCTGTTTGTGTTGCTATAACAGAAATACTTGAGACTGGGTAATTTATAAAGAACGGAGGCTTATTTGGCTTCTGATTCTGGGACAGCTGAATCTGGCACGGGCCTCAGGCTGCTTCTACTCATGGTGGAAAGCGGCAGGCAGCAGGCGGGTACAAGCAGATCACATGGCAAGAGAAGCAAGAGAGAGCGTGGAGGTGCCAGGGTCTTTTAAATGACCAGCTCTCGCAGGAACTAATAGAGTGAGGTCTCACTCAGGCCCCACACCCTGAGGGAGAGCATTAATCCATTCATGAGGGATCTGCCCCCATGACTTGAACAGCTTCCAATTCTGTCACATTGGAGATCAGATTACCGTATGAGTTTTGGGGGGACAACACATCTTAAGTACCTACCACATAGACTTGTTATAAAAATCAAATGAATTAGTGCTGTGAAATTTAATTAACATATGTAATGCACTTAGAATAGTAGCTGGCACACAGAAATGCTATAGAAGTGTTAGCTATCATTTGTATATCATTTATTATTATTCTTCAGTGAATCCTTACCTGACCTGTCTGGGCAGACTTCTTATCTAGATTTTAAGTTTGCCTCAGTCATAGAATATATCACATTAATGAAATCATTTTTCTGTCTTCCCTATTAGACTGAGCCATTTCATTGTGTAGTAATCTTATTCTTTTCAGGCTTAACTAATTAATGCTTTTAAGTCAGTGAATGAATACATATATAAATCATGTGGTGACAGAAATATTCTCAGCACCTGGCATTGTGCTTTGAGTGTGGTAAATGTTTAATATCTCTGTTTTAATGAGATATGTGTAATGCAATATAAATTGATTATATATGGTGTTACTTTTTTCTACATTCTTCCCCCCTTTTGAAATTCAGGTGCAATTTGCATATAATAAAATGCACAGACTTTAAATGTATAATTTGGTTAATTTTGAAAAATGTATGCACCTGCTTATTAACCACAGCCCAATAAAGTTCCTTTCTAGGGTGATCAAAATATTTTTATATTCTAGTCCATTCCCCTCACCCCGTATTGTTGGCCAGTCACTGTTTTGATTTCTGTCACCATAGATTAGTTTTACCTGTTGTAGACATATAAATGGAATTATCAGTATGTGCACTTTTGTGTCTGGATTATTTCACCCAATGATGTTGTCAAGTTCATCTGTGTTATTGAGTGATCAGTAATTCATTGCTTGTTATTTCTGGATAATATTTCATTGTAGGAATTTACCTTAGTTTATTTATCCATTCTCCTGTTAATGGGCATTTGGGGTTAAATAAAGCTGTAGGGAACATTTCTGTGAAAGTGTTCATAAACATATTTTTGTTTCTATTGGGTAAGTATCTGTGAGAGGAATTGCTGGGTCAGAACTGTAAAATAGTGTTCTAAAAAGGTTGTACACTTTCATAGTCTTATCAACAATGTATGATACTTTCAAGTGCTTAAAATTCTTACCAACAGCTGGTGTTATTAGTCCTTTAATTTTAGCCATTTTAATTCTTTTGGAAGGGTTCTAATTTGCATTTCTCTGAAGTTTAATGCTGTTAAGTGTTTTTTCCATGTACTTACTGTTCATATATCTCCTTTTGTGAAATGCCAAAGTCTTTTGCCAATTTTAAAATTAGATTGTTAGTCTTACTAGTTTGTAAGAGTTCTTTGTTTAGGCCATTTATAAGTCCTTTGTTACATATATGCATTGTGAATATTTTCTGCCAATTTGTGCCTTTTTATTTTTTTAGCTCTATCGTTTGATGAGCAGGTCTTAAGGTTCTATAAAGTCTAACTTAATCAATTTTTCTTTTATGCTTAGTAATTTTTAACTTGTTTACCTACCTCAGGCTTGCAGAAATACATGCTTATGTTTCTTTCTAGAAGTTTTAAAATTTTACCTTTGACATGTAGTCTTATTTGGAATTAACAGATAATACTTTACAAATGTGTAAATAAGTTCAGGAGTAAAGCCTTTTAACTTTTTTATTATTGTTGAGATATATTTCACATACTGTAAAATTCACCCTTTTTTATTTTAAAATTTAATTGTACGTACTTGTGGGATACAGTGTGTTGTTTCAATGCATGCATATATTGTACGATGATTGACAGGATAGATAGCATATGCATCACCTGAACATTTTTCTTTGTGGTGATTATGGTCAAGGTCCTCTTTAGAAATATACAATATAACATTATTAGTTCTAGTCAGCCTAGAACACTAGAATTTATTCTTCCTTTCTACCTGTAACTTTGTGCTTATTAATCCACCTCATCCCTGCCCCCTATCCCCTTTCCTTCCCAGTGTCTTCTACTCTCTACTTCTATGAGAACCACCTTTTTTTTTTTTTTTTCTTTTTTTCTTTAAGCCCCCTGATTTATGTGACAGATCATGCTATATTTATCTTTCCATGCCTGGCTTACTTCACTTAACATGATGGTCTCCAGTTCCATCAATGTTGCTGCAAATGACAGGATTTCATTTTTTTTAATAGCTGAATAGTATTCCATTGTGTATATATACCACAGTTTTGTGGGTTTTTTTTTTTTTTTTTTCCATTCATCTGTTGATGGATATTTAGGTTGATTCCATCTCTTGGCTGTTGTGACTATCAGAATGCAGGTGTCTTTTCCGTGGATCAGTTTTGCTTTCTTTGGGTATATACCCATTGTGGGATTACTGGGTCATAAGGTAGTGCTATTTTAATTTACATTCTTACCAGAAATGTAGGAGGAGACTTCCCTTTTCTCCGCATCCTCACAAGCATTTTCTGTCTTTTTGATAGTAGCCATTCTAACTGGAGTGAAAAGATATCATATTGTGGTTTTAATTTGTATTTCTCTGATGATTAGTGGTATGGAACATTTTTTCATGTGCTTGTTGGCCATTTGTATGTCTTTTGAGAAATGTCTGTTGAGGTCTTAGGCCCATTTTTCAGTTGAGTTACCCTTTTTTTTTTTGCTGTTGAGTTTCTTATATATTCTGGGTATTAGTCCCTTGTCAGATGTGTTGTTTGTAAACACTTTCTCCAGTTCTGTAGGTTGTCTCTTCACTTTGTTGACTGTGTCCTTTGCTGTGCAGAAGCTTTTTAGTTTGGTATAGTACTATTTGTCTATTTGTGCTTGAGTTGCCTATACCTTTGTAGTCTTGTTCAAAAAAGCACTTCCCAGCCTAATTTCATCTAGTGTTTTCCCTATGTTTTCTCCTAGTAATTTAATAGTTTTGGATCTTTAGATCTTAGTCTATTTTGAGTTGATTTTTGTGGATGGTGAGAGATAGGGGTCTAATTTCTTTCCTCTGCATATGGATATCCAGTTTTCCTAGCACCATTTAT
>NW_007726873.1:137633-139987 GCF_000696425.1 Galeopterus variegatus | reverse complement strand
TAGTACTATTTGTCTATTTGTGCTTGAGTTGCCTATACCTTTGTAGTCTTGTTCAAAAAAGCACTTCCCAGCCTAATTTCATCTAGTGTTTTCCCTATGTTTTCTCCTAGTAATTTAATAGTTTTGGATCTTTAGATCTTAGTCTATTTTGAGTTGATTTTTGTGGATGGTGAGAGATAGGGGTCTAATTTCTTTCCTCTGCATATGGATATCCAGTTTTCCTAGCACCATTTATTGAAGTGGCTGTCCTTTCCCCATTGTATATTTTTGGCACTGTGGTCAAAAATCAGTTGGCTGTAAGTGCATGGATTTATTTCTGGGCTCTCTAATCTGTTCCATTGGTCTGTTTTTCTGTTTTTATGTTAATACCATGCTGTTTTGGTTACTATAGCTTTACAGTATATTTTGAAGTCAGGGAGTGTGATGCCTCTGGCTTTGTTCTTTTTATTCAAGATTGCTTTGGCTGTATAGGGTCTTTTGTGGTTCCATACAAATTTTGAGATTGTTATTTCTATTTCTTTTTTTTATGTAGAAAATTGAAGATCAATGTTTTTCTATTTTGTGAATAAAGTCATTGGTATTTTGATAGGGGCTGTGTTGAATGTGTAGATTTTTGGGGGGTAATATGGACATTTTGGTGATGTTAATTCTTCCAACCCATGAACACAGGATATCTTTCCATTTATTTGTGTAGTCTTCAGTTTCTTTCACCAATGTTTTATAGTTTTCATTGTAGAGATCTTTTACCTCCTTGGTAAAATTTACTCCTAGGTTTGTTTGTTTTTTGGTGAATGGGATTACTTTATTGATTTCTTCTTCAGATATTTTGTTTTCAGTGTATGAGAACACTATTTTTATTTGTTGATTTTGTTTCCTGACACTTGACTGAAAAATTCACCCTTTTAAAGTGTACAGTTCAGTGTGTTCTTTAAAGTATATTTACAAAGTTGTGGAACCATCATTACTATCTAATTCTAGAACATTTCATCACCCCAAAAAGAAACCACACACACATTACAGTCACTGGGGATTTGCCTATTCTGGACAAGTTACATAAATGGAATCATATAATAAATGGCCTTTTGTGTCTGGCTTCTTTTGCTTGGTGTAATGTTTTCAAGGTTCATCCATGTTGTAGTATGTATCCTTTTTATGGCCAAATATTCCATAGTATGGATACAACACATTTTGTTCAATCATCAGTTGATGGACATGCCTTTTAACTTTTTAAAGAAAACTGGTCTGTTTTATTTTTTTAGATTGTGGAATATGATAGTTTAATCCATTTACTCATGAAATATTTATTTAGTGCCTGCAGTGTTATCTTTAGTTGGGGATGTGTAGTTTTACTTATTTATTGTGCTTGGCACTGGGGATTCAAAAATGAATGAGCTCTGCCCTCAGCTTGCTTTCTAGTGGAAGAAACAGGTGTATTAGTCCATTTATATTGCTTATAACAAAATACCTGAGACTGGTTGATTTATAAAGAAAAATGACATTTATTGCTTACGGTTTCTGANTCTGAAGTCCATCTGATGGTGGTGACAGTGACTCAGGGGTCTCACATTGCAAGATGGTGAAAGCAGAGAGAGAGAAAGACAGACTCTCCTCTTTTAAAGCCCTCAGAACCACACCTCTGACCACTATTTTTAATCCATTCACTAGTGCGTGGTCCTACAATCCAATCACCGTTTCAAGGCTCCACCTTTCAATTACCATAATAGTATTTCCCACCTTCTTAACAGTCACAGTGGGGGCTAAGTTTCTAATATATGAAACTTGAGGGACACAATTCAAGCTTCATTGAGTTTTAGGGAGATATAATTCAATCCACTGCAACAGGAATGTAAACAGATAAATTGCAGGATGAGGAAACTACTATTAGAGTTATAATCTAAGGTAAATGTAACCCCAGAAGTCAGTAACAAACTCTGCTTGGAGGAATTAGTAAAAACTTCCCAGAGGATCTGGTGACATTTGAGCTACATCTTTAAGAATGAATAGGAGTTTGCCAAGGAGGTTGAGGATATTTCAAGTGGAAGAAATAGCTTGTACAAAGGCTAGGAACTGTGAAATACTCTGGTAAGTCTTGGCACCTTTGAGAAGATCAGTGTGATGATATCATCACATCTGGGCCAGACAGATCTGGGCCAGGCTATGAAGAGCTTTACATCTAAGCAAAGGAATTTGGATTTTATTCTTTAGGTGTCTTGGAGGACAGAGGGGTTTGGATGAATGAGATGGCATTACTACTCATTCAAAATCTGTTGGAAAGCCTCACTCATATCCAGCGAAGATCATGTTCTCATTTCCTTCAGAAAATTTTTTACATATTATGCACCCTATTTCCCAAA
>NW_007726873.1:135018-136794 GCF_000696425.1 Galeopterus variegatus | reverse complement strand
CGGCCATCCCTATATAGGATCCGAACCCCTGGCCTTGGTGTTATCAGCACCGCACTCTACCAAGTGAGCCATGGGCCGGCCTTCATTTCTTTACTTAGCTACTGCTCTTTCTTCCAGAGCAGGTTCATTCGTGTCTTGCCTTGACTGATGCACATAGTAGACACATATCTGTGTTGAATGAATGAATGAACTCCTTTACCTTTAATTTCTTAAATTCTAGTATCCTATTATTATATTCTCTTATTATTATAGTCTCTTATTTCTTCTCCCCCACCCTCCCCCTCTATACATACCTCTTTGGGTATTCAGCACTTTGACCGTATTGCCTCCATTTTCTTCTTATTGGCTAGCCTCTTCCCATCAGTACCTTCCCTAACTAGCTTAGATTTCACTGTCCATCATTTCAGCTGTATTCTTGTCAGTCTTCTATTCCACTGCTGTGGTCCTCATCCTTTTGTCTCATTTACATATCAAAATCTTTACCTTGACTCAGTCTGATCCAAATTGAAGCACGAGTGCCTGGTGTTTGTTGCGGGCACATATTCATAGTCTTCAAACTTATGTAGACTTATTGCTTTGCCCAGAAATCGTATTTTTTTTAGTCAGCATATTTTCCAGCAACCACTTTTCTCTTTTTTACTCTCTACTATCCCCACATCTTACCACCTTGCCCTTATTTTTCTTTATCTACTTGACAAACAAAATAGAGCTCTTACACCTGAATCAACATCTTAACTTCATACCTCTAAATCTTTTTGGAGCCATTTACAGCTTTGCTTCTATTCTTTCCATCCTATTGCAGGAGTTATTCTTTCTTCTGTTGGAGCTAATCCTTTCACCTGTGCTCTATGTCCTGTACTCTACTTCCTCCAAGGCCTTGTATATCCCCTCCACCTCAAATTCTTCATCATCAATATATAAACATGTTCAAGTGTGTCCTTTCTTAATAATAGAATACTGCCGCTCTACTTCATGATTGCTTTTCTTTCTTTCTTTGACAATTGTCTATTTTCTCTGTTCTCATTCACTCTTCTGTTCTCTGCAATCTGATCGCTGTGCTCTTTACTCCTGAGAACCGTCCTTTCCATAGTCACCAGTGACTACTTTGTTTCTAAAGCTAGTGGATGCTTTTTAATGACTACCATGGTATTTATTCTTCTTCTCTAGAGTGTTCGTCTTTATTGGTTTCCATAAAACTGTTTTCCTGATTTTCATCCTATGTCAGTTTGTTCTTTTGTTTCCTTTGCATAGCATGAAAGTACAGCATAGTAAGAACAGTTCAGTATAATGCAAATCAATGTTTTCTAAGCATGAATCTCTGGTTTAGTTTGAATGTATAGGGTGAGCCTTCATCAGTTTCTTACACACAGGCATTTGCTAAGGCTTAGACAGGAAAAAACTAGAATTATATTTTCTGTCAATAATTTGGGATGAAGATGTATTATGTTGCCAGTTATAGGTAGTTTCATGTGCGTTGATAGGGTTAGGGAAATGAAGGAACCAAATCAAGACCTCTGCCTGATGGATTGTGAAGAATTGACCATTCAGCCTGAGAGAACTAATGACAGTTTTGGTGTGTCAGTTCTCCGATTTATTATTATTATTTTTTTACTTTTATTTTATTTATATTTATTTTTGTGGGGTACAGTGTGTTGTTTTAATACATGCATATACTGCACAATGATTCACTTAGGGTAGATAGCATAGTTTTATCCCCATTAGTTCACTCCTAATCTTCCCCACAACCCCTACTCCTCTCTGTTAACCGTTATTCTA
>NW_007726873.1:133024-134273 GCF_000696425.1 Galeopterus variegatus | reverse complement strand
CCATTAGTTCACTCCTAATCTTCCCCACAACCCCTACTCCTCTCTGTTAACCGTTATTCTACTCGCTACTTTTTTTTTTAAACACACAAAGATTAACATCCTTATTGCAAAAAGAACTCTTAAAATGAATTAGAAAAATCTAAGCAAAAATTTGGTGAAGGACATGAGCAGATAAATCGCACACCCCAAAGAAACACATGTGGTTAGTAGGTATATTATAAGGTCTGGTTGTGGAGGGTGCAGGGCTGGGCCGGACCCCATTTCAAGATACTGGCATTGGGCTGACTCCATTGCTGGCCTGGATGTATGGCGGGGGCAGGGCTAAGGCCCCCACAGTCTTAGGATCCCCAGGCTTTGCGCTGTCTCCATTGTTGGCCTGGACGTACAGTGGGGGAGGAGCTAAGGTCGATGGCCCCTGTCTCTCAGGACCCCCGGGTGTCTGGCTGGTTTCTTTGCTGGCCTGGATGTATGGTGGGGTGAGGTTAAGGCCCACAGCCCCCATCTCTCAGGATCCCTGGGCATCAGGCTGGTTCTGTTGCTGGCCTGGATGTGTGGCCATTCTTAGCACATTCTTAGCACATCTTAGTAGTTCTCCCATTTCTTAGCACCTGTCCTGTGACATGTAGTATGTTCAGTTCACCAAACTCGTTTCTCCACCATTTAGTTAATTGTTTTCTCTACCTCTCTTCCCTGCCTCACCCACCCCATTAATTTTTTAAATTGTGAAATATAATGCATATATAAAAGTTCATAAAACAAATATAGTGTGCTTTAAGATATATGTATACTGTAAAGTGAAGATATGTGTATTATCTAGTCAACACACAGAACACAGTCATTGCCCCGATCCACCTAGTATGTCCCCTTCCTGGTTACACCTCCAACTTCAGCCTTATCTCCTAGAGGTAAATACTCTCCGAACTTTTGAGGCCATCATTTCCCTCCTTCTTTGTTCGTTTGTTTGTTTGTTTGTTTATAGTTTTAAAACCTAAGTGTGCATTCCTAGACATAAACCTTGCCTGTTACTAACCTTAATATAAGTGGAAAAACACAGTACCTATTTGTGTGTCATTGAGGACTTTTGCTCATGGTCTGTCCATGTTTTTGCCTATAGCTAAAGATCATTCATTGTGTTTGCTGTGTAGTATTTCATAATCTGAATATGCCATAATATATTTACCCATTCTACTGTTGGTAAACATTTGAATAAATTTTTATATATATAAATTTTTTATGGGCCGGCCCGTGG